>NC_042295.1:235582-293082 GCF_901000725.2 Takifugu rubripes | reverse complement strand
ACTGACAGCCTGAAGCCTTTCAGAGGGCGTGCACCATCAAACCTGCCCCCCCCCCCCCCCCTGCCCTGCCCCCCCTGCCCCCACCCTGCCCTGCCCCCCCCCTGCCCTGCCCCCCCCTGCCCCCCTGCCCCCCCAGCAGCACAGACAGGTCCGATCTGTTTGTTCAGCTGCTCCTTTGATGCTTTTTTCATCCGTTTTACCTCCGGACCTTTTATGACGTCTCTTCTGCTGTTTGAGAACAAAAGAAGGCGACAAGTTCTCAACAGTGTTTAATGAAATGTAGAGAAACTGTTGACGAGCGACCAAGGAAGAGTGGATGGATGGATGGATGGATGGATGGATGGATGGATGGATGGACGGATGGATGGATGGATGATGGATGGATGGATGGATGGATGGATGGATGGATGGATGGACGGATGGATGGATGGATGGACGGATGGATGGATGGATGATGGATGGATGGATGGATGGATGGATGGATGGATGGATGGACGGATGGATGGATGGATGGACGGATGGATGATGGATGGATGGATGGATGGATGGATGGATGGATGGATGGACGGATGGATGGATGATGGAGGATGGATGGATGGATGGATGGATGGATGGAGGATGGATGGATGGACGGATGGATGGATGATGGATGGATGGGTGGATGATGGATGGATGGGTGGATGGATGGATGGATGGATGGAGGGATGGATGGATGGATAGATGGACGGATGGATGGATGGATGGGTGGATGATGGATGGATGGATGGATGGATGGATGGATGGATGGATGGATGGATGATGGATGGATGGATGGATGGATGGACGGATGGATGGATGATGGATGGATGGATGGATGGATGGATGATGGATGGATGATGGATGGATGGATGATGGGTGGATGATGGGTGGATGATGGGTGGATGGATGGGTGGATGAATGATGGGTGGATGATGGGTGGATGGATGGGTGGATGGATGATGGATGGATGATGGGTGGATGATGGGTGGATGGATGATGGGTGGATGATGGATGGATGGATGATGGGTGGATGATGGGTGGATGGATGGATGGATGGATGATGGGTGGATGGATGGGTGGATGATGGGTGGATGGATGGGTGGATGATGGGTGGATGGATGGGTGGATGGATGGGTGGATGGATGGGTGGATGGATGGATGGATGGATGGATGGGTGGATGATGGGTGGATGGATGGGTGGATGGATGGATGGATGATGGGTGGATGATGGGTGGATGATGGGTGGATGGATGGGTGGATGAATGATGGGTGGATGATGGGTGGATGGATGGGTGGATGGATGATGGATGGATGATGGGTGGATGATGGGTGGATGGATGATGGATGGATGATGGATGGATGATGGGTGGATGATGGGTGGATGATGGGTGGATGATGGATGGGTGGGTGGGGGTTATGCCAGATAACAGGACGTTTGCCAGACTGAATTTGGACGCTTTGTCCTTTTTTTAAACTTCCCATCTTCCCAGTTTTAAACTTCCCAGTTTTAAACTTCCCAGATTTGAACTTCCCATCTTCCCAGTTTTAAACTTCCCAGTTTTGAACTTCCCAGTTTTAAACTTCCTAGTTTTGAACTTCCCATCTTCCCAGTTTTAAACTTCCCAGTTTTGAACTTCCCATCTTCCCAGTTTTAAACTTCCCAGTTTTGAACTTCCGGTCCCTCCAGCCTTCAGGTTTGGGGTCTGATCGACTGAGGCTCCAGGAGAATAAAGGTCCCACTAAATAAAGGACGTTGGTGATTGATTGAATTCAACCAGAATTTAAACTATTTTAGCTGGATTTCTTTTCTAAATTGATGTTAATTTGGACGAGCAACATCCGGAAGAAGCTAAAATGCCTTTCAGTGGCGAATGTGACGCTTCCGGGTCGTCCGACGCTCCTCAGCGGTTATTTGGGACCTGTTTATCTGAGCCGTGCACGCCCACGCTGCTCCGTGCACGGAGGAGAATCGGAGGAAGAGGAGCCTGCAGCGAGGAGGAAGCTCGGGAGGAAGATACCGGAGAGCAGAGCCGGAAGAGGAGCGTGCCTGCTGAGAGGACGCGTGCACGTGCCTGCTGAGAGGACGCGTGCACGTGCCGGCTGAGAGGACGCGTGCACGTGCCTGCTGAGAGGACGCGTGCACGGCAGCAGCAGCAGAGCTGTTCTCAGGAAACGCTCAAAGTTTAACAGGTTTCACCCTAATTTGGTCCAGTAAAGAAACACAAAGTAGCCAAAACATGGAAAAGGAAGAGAAAAAGCATTTTATGAATGTGAAACTTCACCAAAAGAATGAAAACATTTCCCACATGAACCTTTTCCATCGTCATCTGTCGCAGACCATGAAAATAATTTTAAAAAAATGGAAATAATTTACCATAAATAACTCCAACCTTTTAGTTTTAAACACATCATTTAAAGTGGAGAAGCCCCCGGGGTGGATGTTGTAGTTTAATGTCAGCGATTCCTCCTAAAGAAGGTGAATCGTAATAGTTATTAGGACCTCGTGGCTCCAGACGGGCTGCAAACGAGCCTCAAGATCCCTCCTAATTAATAAATTAGTTCACAACTTTCTTATTGATTGATGTTAAACTATGTTTTAGTTTTCCTTCCATTGATTTAACGAAATTATTGGAATCCACTGGCCTCCAACAGGAGTGCCCAAATCCATGTGGTCCGAGCCGGGTTTTCTGTCGAACCAGGCAGAAACAGCTGCCTTTTGTGTCCAACCAGATGTTTGCTTTCATCTGGAATCCTCGTTCCTGGGGGGGGCATTTTCTGCCTAATAGGACAGAAAATCCGAGTCCATTGCGCCCTAAGAGGCCTCTCTTTGGACACCCTGATTTAGGACATCCTGAAAACCCGGAGGACCTCCTGATTCGGGACTCCGGTCCGTGTTTTACCCGTCACCGCCCGCTATGTTCTGGGACCGGAAGTGGTCTTCAGACAATCCCGGAAAAGTAATTTATTCACACAATGGAGTAAAAAACAAGAGTGGTTCTGGTGCTGAGTGTGAACCCGTGTAGATGATGTGCAGCACGGCTCGGAACGGCGACATCATCCATCTGAATGTCGGAGGGAAAAGGTGACTTTCGTCGAGCGTGTCGGCTAATGCTAATGCTAATGCTAGGTTAGCTGCTAATCAGCAGCGTCCTCTGCTTTTGAAAACACACATGCAAGTGGATGAAACTTAATCGCATCTTCATGTCGCTTTGACACGTTTGGGCCGGTTTGCGGCTTGGTTCCGGTGCCAGTAACTTTGTTTTTGCTGCTATTTATTTTCACATTAACAGAACTTCTAAGAATTGGGTTTGGCATTAGTGACCATTCAGCGTCATTACTTCTGAGGCGTTAGGATTTGATTATTTTGGAATTATTTAGGATTCGTTTCTTACCTTCCAGTCTGCTGGAGATCATCAGCTTCAGAAAATGTCATTTTATTGCTTTTGCTTGCTCATCTTTCTCTAGGTTCAGCACCTCCAGACAGACACTCACCTGGGTCCCAGACTCCTTTTTCTGCAGGTTATACTCACTTACACACACACACACACACACACACACACACAGTGTCCAGTTCAGTGTCCAGTTAAACCAGCACAGTCGGTCCTGAGAGACGGTTTACCTGACTTTAATTACCTGTCATTAGAGCGTTTCCCAGGTATTTAGATTGTGCACGTGTGTGTTTCTGTCTCCAGCCTCCTGAGTGGGCGCATCTCCACCCTGAAGGATGAAACGGGAGCAGTGAGTTGAGACACTGACGTGCTTCTGGATGTGACCTGCTGCTTCCATCATGTGTCCCTCCTCTCTCCCCGTAGATCTTCATTGACAGGGACCCCTCACTGTTTGCCACCATTCTCAACTTCCTACGGACAAAAGAGCTCCATCCACGCTCAATTAACGTGCACTTGCTCATGCACGAGGCTGAGTTCTATGGAATCGCGCCGCTGGGTGAGACACACATTTGAAGTCACGTGGACTCGTTCTCTTCTTGCTGTGGTGTTTATAGAGACGTTTGTTCTGTGCCAGTGCGGAAGCTGCAGCTCTGTGACGAGCTTGACCGGTCCTCCTGTGGGAACGTGCTCTTCAACGGCTACCTGCCTCCACCAGGTACCCGAGGCCTCCTCACTGGCCCTGCTGCACCACCTCCCTCTCTAACCCCATCCATCCCATCTTCTAGTGTATCCAGCAAAGCGGCGCAACCGCCACAGCGTGGCGGGCTCCCAGTTCATGGCGGGTCGAGCCGTTGCCATGGAGAGAGCTCCCGTCAGACGCAGCAACACCATGCCACCAAACCTGGGGAATTCTGGGATACTCAGCAGAGCCCTGACTGAGGAGAAGACACCAGGAGGTAACGCACACACCTGCACGCACACACCTGCACGCACACACCTGCACGCACACACCTGCACGCACACACGCACGCGGAATATTGTTTAATTTAGTTATCAGTGTGTGTGTGTGTGTGTGCGTGTGTGTAGGGCAGGTGTCAGACCCTGGCATGGTTCGGATCATCTGTGGTCATCACAACTGGATCGCTGTGGCCTACGCCCAGTTTGTCGTCTGTTACAGGTGAACACATGATTTAATAATGTTGTCATTCAGGTTCCTTCCAGGTTTAAATACAGAAGTTAACAAACTCAATGAAATCCTTCTTTTGTGGTCCAAATTTCATCATTTAAGACGTAGAAATGCAGATTTATAGTCATTATTTTTGGTTTTAAACTTGATATAAATACTAGTTTGTAAAAATAGTTTGTGGTATCTTTTAAGAAACAATAAGATCATAATTGCTGAGCGTCTGATGATGTCACAGCCAAAGTTGGTTTGAAGTCCAGTGTGTTGGGACAGAACTGGAGACATGTTGGTGATTAGCTTTATTAGCTTTATTAACTTTATTAGCTAGGGAACTGACCTGGAACTGGACTAATAATCGGTCTCAAAGAAATCCACTAATAATGTTGCTAATTGGATGCTATCTTACACTAATAAAGTTCATTGGGAAGGTTTGAGTGCAAGTATCACAACTTCCCTGGTCTTGGTCTGGTCTTCATCTGGTCTTGGTCTGGTCTTCATCTGGTCTTGGTCTGGTCTTGGTCTGGTCTTCATCTGGTCTTGGTCTGGTCTTCATCTGGTCTTGGTCTGGTCTTCGTCTGGTCTTCGTCTGGTCTTGGTCTGGTCTTCATCTGGTCTTGGTCTGGTCTTCATCTGGTCTTCATCTGGTCTTGGTCTGGTCTATATCTGGTCTTGGTCTGGTCTTGGTCTGGTCTTGGTCTGGTCTTCATCTGGTCTTGGTCTGGTCTTCATCTGGTCTTGGTCTGGTCTTCATCTGGTCTTGGTCTGGTCTTGGTCTGGTCTTCGTCAGGTCTTCATCTGGTCTTGGTCTTCATCTGGTCTTCGTCAGGTCTTCATCTGGTCTTGGTCTTGGTCTGGTCTTCATCTGGTCTTGGTCTGGTCTTCATCTGGTCTTGGTCTGGTCTTCATCTGGTCTTGGTCTGGTCTTGGTCTGGTCAGCTCAGAAGCATAATGAGGCCTTTGAAGCAGAAGCCTCCGTTAGCTGTGTCCGGCTCTGGGAAAAGGCAATAGGAAGAGATGGTGAGGTCATGGCACACGCTGGTCTCCTGAGCTTTGGTGGCTGCAGAACCCCTGAAGATTCTCCGATGCTGCTTCAGGCTTTATAATGGATTCAAGCTGAGCCACAGGCTCATCAGAATCGTGTTACTTCACGGCACCTTCGTCTCACATTTAGGCTTTTGTTTCCTTCAGAACTCTTTCTTTGTTCAGGTCGTGGTGAGGTCCCAGCAAGAGACGTGGGGGGGGGGGGCTGTCAGCAGAAGACCTTTCTAGAGCCTCCTCAGATACTGGGTTAGGGTTAGAGTTAGGGTTAGAGGGTTAGGGTTAGAGTTAGAGGGTTAGGGTTAGAGGGTTAGGGTTAGAGGGTTAGAGGGTTAGAGTTAGAGGGTTAGAGTTAGAGGGTTAGGGTTCGAGTTAGAGGGTTAGGGTTAGAGTTAGAGTTAGAGGGTTAGGCTTAGAGGCTTAGGGGGTTAGAGGGGTTAGGGCGTTAGGGTTAGAGGGTTAGGGTTAGAGGGTTAGGGTTAGGGAGGGTTAGGAGGTTAGGGTTAGAGTTAGGGTTTGTTAGGGTTAGGGTTAGGGAGGATTAGGGTTAGAGGGTTAGGGAGGGTTAGGGGGTTAGGATTAGGGAGGGTTAGGGTTAGAGGGTTAGGGTTAGAGGGTTAGGGTTAGAGGGTTAGGGGGTTAGGGAGGGTTAGGGTTAGGAGGTTAGGGTTAGAGTTAGGGTTTGTTAGGGTTAGGGAGGATTAGGGTTAGAGGGTTAGGGAGGGTTAGGGGGTTAGGGTTAGGATTAGGGAGGGTTAGGTTTAGGGTTTGGTTAGGGCTAGGGTTAGGGTTAGGGCTAAGGAGGGTTAGGGCTAGGGAGGGTTAGGGCTAGGGAGGGCTAGGGCTAGGGAAGGTTAGAGGGTTAGGGGTTAGGGCTAGGGTTAGGGAGGGTTAGGGCTAGGGTTAGAGGGTTAGGGTTAGGGAGGGCTAGGGTTAGAGGGTTAGGGGTTAGGGCTAGGGAAGGTTAGAGGGTTAGGGCTAGGGTTAGAGGGTTAGGGAGGGTTAGGGCTAGGGAGGGTTAGGGTTAGGGAGGGAGGGCTAGGGTTAGAGGGTTAGGGTTAGGGAGGGTTAGGGCTAGGGTTAGAGGGTTAGGGTTAGGGTTAGGGCTAGGGAGGGTTAGGGCTAGGGTTAGAGGGTTAGGGTTAGGGACGGTTAGGGCTAGGGTTAGAGGGTTAGGGCTAGGGAGGGTTAGGGCTAGGGAGGGCTAGGGCTAGGGAAGGTTAGAGGGTTAGGGGTTAGGGCTAGGGTTAGGGAGGGTTAGGGCTAGGGTTAGAGGGTTAGGGTTAGGGAGGGCTAGGGTTAGAGGGTTAGGGGTTAGGGCTAGGGAAGGTTAGAGGGTTAGGGCTAGGGTTAGAGGGTTAGGGAGGGTTAGGGCTAGGGAGGGTTAGGGTTAGGGAGGGAGGGCTAGGGTTAGAGGGTTAGGGAGGGTTAGGGCTAGGGTTAGAGGGTTAGGGTTAGGGCTAGGGAGGGTTAGGGCTAGGGTTAGAGGGTTAGGGTTAGGGACGGTTAGGGCTAGGGTTAGAGGGTTAGGGCTAGGGAGGGTTAGGGCTAGGGTTAGAGGGTTAGGGATAGGGTTAGAGGGTTAGGGTTGGGTTAGAGGGTTAGGGAGGGTTAGGTTAGAGGGTTAGGGAGGGTTAGGGTTAGAGGGTTAGGGAGGGTTAGGGTTAGAGGGTTAGGGTTGGGTTAGGGTTAGAGGGTTAGGGCTAGGGTTAGGGCTAGGGCTAGGGTTAGGGAGGGTTAGGGATGGTTCGGGTTAGGGTTGGGTTAGATCAACGGGATCTCTGAACTGTGTAGCACTACGGTAACAAAGCAATGTTTCAGGGTGAAGGAATCCACTGGGTGGCAGCAGGTCTTCACCTCGCCTCGCCTCGACTGGCTGATTGACAGGGTGGCGCTCAACGCTAAAGTGATGGCAGGTTCACTGGGAGACAATGATAAGATGGTGGCCGTTGCCTCGGTGACGGAGATCATTCTTTGGGCCATCTGTCCAGATGGTAACGGGAATGAAATTGGTAAGAACAGATGATTAATCGGGACATTTGAAACGGCTGTAAGGAGATTCCCTCTAAATCGGCCCCTCTCTTCAGGTGTCTTCAGCCTGAACGTCCCGGCGGAGGCGCTCTTTTTTGTTGGGAACCAGCTGATCGCCACCAGCAACACCGGGAGGGTCGGCGTCTGGAACGCCGTCACTAAGCACTGGCAGGTCATTGCTGCTTCCTGTTGGAAGACTACAGATGTTGTTTAAGCTAAACTTCTAAAGATGACGTATATGACAGGAAAATAGACTCTGTGGACCCGTCCTGCTCTGACCTCTGGTGTGTCCATCTGGTCCTCCAGAGGTTGCTCGTGTCTGGCCGGGGACGACCGATCACGGACACTGTTAGCAACACTCTGCATCTGGAGTCCCAATAAATGTGGAGCCTTTAGTGAAATGTGATTGGACCTTCAGGGAATCCGTTCTTAACTGTTTGTGTGATGTTGTGTGGTCAGAACCAGGATGTGGTTCCCATCAGCAGCTATGACACCGCCGGGTCCTTCCTCATCCTGGGCTGCAACAATGGCTCCATCTACTATATTGGTGAGTTGCACATGAAGGCGTAATGCACAGGTGCCCCTGGCGGCCCTCAGGAGCCCTCATGAGCTGTGATGTGAACCCAAATGAAGCTTCTCCGTCTGAACTGAGATGCCAATAGTCCAACAATAGTGCTGCCGGGTGCCTGAGGGCTTTTATTGGTGAGAGTTGATGAAGCTCTGTTGGTCAGATGTGCAGAAGTTTCCCCTGAGGATGAAGGACAACGACCTGCTGGTGACTGAGCTGTACCGGGACCCGACTGAGGATGCCATCACGGCTCTCAGTGTCTACCTCACCCCAAAAACCAGTAGGCAGCGCTCACCGTTTGTCCTTGTGCTACCAGCGTGACTAAAGGAAGCCAGCTGTCCTCACACATGGTCATGTGAGCAGGTGACAGTGGAAACTGGATTGAGATCGCATACGGGACCAGCTCTGGGTCGGTCCGGGTCATTGTCCAGCACCCGGAGACAGTCGGCTCAGGACCGCAGCTCTTCCAGACCTTCTCTGTGCACCGCAGCCCTGTCACCAAGATCATGCTGTCGGAGAAACACCTGATCTCAGGTCTGGTTCTGGCGGGCCCACACTCACGTGCTCCTTCTTCATCGCAACCTTGCTGAAATTGTTCATGTGTGCCAGTTTGTGCCGACAACAACCACGTGCGGACGTGGACGGTGACCCGGTTCAGAGGGATGATCTCCACCCAGCCTGGATCCACACCCCTCAGCTCCTTCAAGATCCTCAGCCTGGATGATGTGGATGGACGAGGAGGCTGCAGCGCTGGGACCGAGATCGGTAACACCTGTTTCTGGAACATTCCCTGCTCAAGAGCTCTGTTTCTGCGGTAGCTTCATCCCACTCTGTGTTCCAGGTCCGTATGGGGAGAGAGACGATCAGCAAGTGTTCATCCAGAGAGTCGTCCCAGACACAGATAAGCTGTACGTCAGGCTTTCGTCCAACGGGAAGAGGTGAGAGAACTGGTCAAGTGCTCCTTTCCTCTGTGTCACTCTGAACCTGCAGCGTGTGTGTTGTCAGGGTGTGTGAGGTGCGTTCCGTGGACGGCACCTCCATCACTGCCTTCATGGTCCACGAGTGTGAGGGCTCAAGCCGCATTGGCTCGCGTCCTCGCCGCTACCTTTTTAGCGGCCACAGCAACGGCAGCATCCAGATGTGGGACTTGACGACCGCCATGGACATTGCTGGAAAGGTGGACATCAGAGGTGAGCCCCCACGTGTTGGGCCGGTCCCCCCCTGTTCCTGTGTGTTGTGAGCTCTGACTGTCACTGAGCATTATGGCTGTTGTCTGGTAGCACTGGGAGGCACGACTGAAGAGGAGCTGCTGGAGCTGCTGGGACCAGTGTGACCTGGCACTGGCCAGAACGCCTGACAGCACACCTAGAGCCTCCACCTGCAGGTACACACTTCATTTGTTCACTTTTAGAAGATGGAGAGCAGGTTCATGGGTTTATTGATGCTAACATCCTGACTTCCTGTCCCAGCCTTCACTCCAAGTCAGCGACTCTTTGAGGGCGGAGCGTCTCCACTGGGCAGGAGACGAGGAGCGTCCAGTGTTTCAGGCTCGTCTTGCCTCACTGTGCGGTAGCCCCCTCGCCAGGCGACGCCCCCTGTGCCCCCCAGCAACCGCTCAGAGATCTTGGCCTCTTGGTCGGTCCACATTTGGGCTGCAGACACTGGCTGTCCCTCCGTATACCCATAATTCCTCTCCAGCCCATTCCTCTAGCTCCGTTTGTGTGGAAGATTGGACAGCGCATTGGGTCCGTTCGGAGAGGGGGCTTTGTTGTGAGCGCTGTCAGGAACGTGCCAAAGGTTCTGAGGCAGCACGGCGTCGCTACACTGTCCAACCCCCTCGGAGAGCATGAGGCGGAGCTGGCAGTGGTGCAGTGAGCTGGAGGCGAGATTTGGACTCAGGACGCCAGCCACGTTCTCGATGTCTCCGGGGCCACGACACTCTCCAGGAACACCTTCATCATCACACAACAGGCCCACGGTCACATCTCCGTCAAGCCCCCCCCCTCCACAGTCTGTAAGCCCCCAGCAGATGCATTCTGCTGCCTCAGCTCCCCCTTCCTCTGCCGAGGAGCCAGGTTCTGCTGAGAGTCCAGCTGCTCCAGAAGGCTCCCGCCTGTGCTTTGCCCCACCAGCCCCAAACCGCACATGAACGAGACCAGCTTCTGATTGGTTGGGACAGACGGCTGAAGGTCCTGCTGACGGTCCCTGCTGGCTTTGCTCTGTTTTCACCAGAGCTTGGACAGCCAGTCACATGTGCCGAGTTGCTGTGGCTGGTTGCTTGTCAAAGCTAAACTTATTAACGTGTGATAAACAAAATCAGTGTCAGATAACAAAGAAAAACAGTCCTGTTGCAAGCTAACTCTTTTGTAGTTCTTTCAGTAATTAATCATGGAAGGGCGAGATTAGCTCCCTCACATTACTGTTGGGAAGTTGTTGTGGAAATGCAAGAAATTCAGTTGATCCCATAACTGCTCAGCTGTGTCAGACATGTGTAGCGGCTACAGCATAAATGCTAACACAATAAACCGTCGGAGTTGTGGGCAGGGCTTTGCTGTAGTGACACGTTATCTTTGATATCATTTTGGAACCAACAGAAGCTTTGAGTATTTATAATCACATTTTCTAAAAAATGTATAGAAACTTTATTTTTATAACTTGTATGTCTGATATCTTCAAGTTTAGTCTTTTGACCATAAATTCTGTGAAGACCCAACATGTCTGTCCCTTTATTGACCAGAGAAGGTGCTCGAGCTGAGGCGTTTGTGCAACTTTCCTGCTGACTCACGCCTGGTCCAAAGCTGACTCGGCAGATTCTACAGGGGTGACGTCAGCCTGAGTTAATGTACTCTGCGGGTCGATAAATGAACGGTAGAACTAAAGGAAAACCTAACCGTCTTGTACTGGGATGATCAAAATGCTTCTTTCTTTGCCAAATAATGTAAAACCATTAAATCGTTAACTCTGTTCCGAGCTGGGATCGCTACGTGTGTTCTTTAATAAGGCCTCTGACGGCAGCGCGTGGGAACGTTCGCTGATTGGTGGGTTCCCACGTAGGGGTGGAGTTTTAGCTTCCCCTGGTTGCCAATGGGGATGGGGGCGGGTCTGTCCCAACTCTTTGATTAGGGGGTGGGGTTTTAATTCGAATTCGAGTCCCGCCACTGAGCGAGGAGTCGGGTTTCGTGTAGCTGTCCGATGCTATATGCTATGCTATGCTATGCTAAACTAAGCTAAAGCTAAGCTAACACTCCGTAATTCTCAGCAGAGGGTTCCGATAAACTCCCGGCCCTTGGCTGACTTCTGCGGCCTTGGTTTTTGGAACAGGGGCGCGGTCTTTTTCGCTGTGATTATCCCGTTTATTACCATTTAGGGCCCCCCCCCTGGGTGTTGGACACTTTAAGGGTGATGTGATGGCTGAGGGAGCGGACTGCGCACCAGGCATCACCGCCAAGAAGAGATCAACCGGCGGCGCGAGGAAGAGCCGCCCGAGCCAGCCCAAGAAAGCCTCCAGCTGCCGGGTACGCTCTGGCTAACAGTTAGCACCACCGCTGGTGGCTCGGATGGTTGTTTCAGGGGGGAAGCGGGTGTCGAAAAATCACGGAGTTCTAACAACTCCTTAAAGTACGTGTGGCTAATTCCACAGGTTGGGAGTTTAGTACCGTAACGAAACTAACATGTTTATTGTTCGTTTAGAAGAAGTTAGAGTTCAGCACATCTGGAATGAGTCTGCTTCATAAAAAGAAACATTTAATAGATTGTAGGTTTGATGTGTGGACTTCAGTCGGAGTTAGTGTCCCAGACCAGTTGGCACGGGGGATGAATTGAATGCTAAAAAGTCTGTTTTTTGAACCTTCTCATTCAGGACTTTGGTCAGATATTACCGGAAATTCTGCTCTTATTGTTAGATTCTTATTAAAAACCTGATGATCCTTTCGCAAACTTGTGAGTTGTTCCGTAAGAGCAAAGCCACTGGAAGTCCAGGACACCTTTCAGTCCTCTAAAGGTTGTTGGGTTAGGGTTGTTGTATTTTACACCTTCTAGTAAGCCACAGCTCCAGGGTGGCCATAGCTTAGACTAATAGTTGTGTGTCTGAACCCCCATGATGTAAAACTTTGTCACGTTCCAGGTCAGGTTGGAGAAAGTTCTGGGCATCACCACAGCCAGCGGCAGTGGTTTGGCCTCTGACCCCAACACGGGCCTGGTTGCTTATCCTGCAGGGTGAGCTCTGCCTCCTCTGAAGGTGGCTTTCCTTTGCTCGTCTTCTACTCTGAGCAATGTTTTGGACTGTTCAGGTGCGTCATCGTGCTGCTTCATCCAAAGAAGAACAAACAGACTCACATCATTAACACGTGCAGGTAGCTCTTCCCAGCCCTTCACACCTTCCAGCGCTCTTTGTCGTTAGGATGCGCTGACTGGTTGTGCTGGTGTGTTTCAGGAGACCCTTTAGTGCTCTGGCCTTCTCGCATGATGGGAAATACCTGGTGACTGGTGAGGTAAGAACTGGGACACACCTGAGGTCACCATGGTAACTCATATCTCAGCTGATCATTTCACCGAGGGATGAATCAATCAATATTAGAGGTGCAGGAGTTTGAAAAACATCCTTTTACGATGAAACTGTTTCAGAGTGGTCACATGCCCTGCGTGCGTGTGTGGGAAGTGGGCGGAGCTAAGGTGGCTGAGACCCAGTCTCATAATTACGGCGTCTCCCATGTAGCCTTCTCCATCAACAGTCAGTACATTGTGTCTGTGGGCTACCAACACGACATGACCGTTAGCGTGTGGGACTGGAGGGTGAGTGCTCACGCACACTCTCGCGGTGTTCCCAAACTATTTTGGTTTCCAACCTTTTCGTCTGTGCATGCGTGCAGAAAGGGTCGATCATCGCCTCCAACAAAGTGTCCAGCAGAGTCTTTGGCATCTGCTTTTCCCAGGACAGCAGCTACTTTTCACAGCAGGAAACAGACATGTCAAGTTCTGGTACTTGGATGCTTCAAAAGAACGGAGGGTACCTGATTCCATCCCACACATTTATTGCCCTCTCAGGTACCGAAGCTTTTTCTTACGCCTGCTTTTGTCCCTGTATTCAGGTCAACAGTGCAGTGCCTCTCATCGGACGGTCTGGGTTGCTAGGAGACCACAGGAACCTGGTTTTCTGCGGGGTGGTGTGTGGTCGTGGCCACATGGCTCTCAGCACCTACTGCATCACGAGCTCAGGTCTTCTGTGTCTGTTTAACAGCAGCCGGCAGCTGGAGGCCTGGGTCAACCTCAAGGTCAGTGAGGGCAAGAGAGTGCGTGCCCGTGCCCGTGCACGTGGAGTTACACCTCTCCGTGCTCGTATTTAAGGAGATGGCTGATGGACCTGTGGGTGTACTAGCACACCTTCATCATTCAAAGTTCTGGTATTGAAAAGAGATTCTGCTAAATGTTCTGACCATCGTCAGACGTCCTCGGCGAGCTCTCTGGTGGCCAGCGAGGACTTCATCTTCTGCGGCTGTGCCGACGGCGTCGTCAGAGTGTTCAGCCCGTCCAACCTGCAGTACATCGCCACGCTGCCCCGGCCGCACACGCTCGGGGTCCAGCTCATTGGGAGCGAGCAGCACAGGTAGGAGCTGCAGGAGCAGATGGCGAGCAGACCCGTGGTACCGAGTGTGTTTGTGTCCACAGCAGCCCGCTGCCTGCCAGGCCTGGGGATCGCTATCCACACGCGTTGGCTCTGACCTTTGACCCCACTGCCAAACATTTGACCTGTGTGTACAATGACCACAGTATTTACGTGTGGGACGTTCATGATGTTAGAAGTGTGAGGAAGGTTTACTCGGCTCTCTACCACAGCGGCTCTGTGTGGAGCATCGAAGTGAGTATTCCACACACTGGAGCAGCTCGTTTAGCAGATATTTGCTTTTATAGAATACTCATACTTTAATTAATGAATGATATAATTACCCCACTGTTGACCCTTGCCTGATACGCTGTGTCTGCAGTGCTGCTGCATTCAGGTGGGTGTTTCTTTACTCTTTGCAGGTGTATCCAGAACTTTCGGGATTCATTCTCAGCCCTGTCTGCCGCCATCATCATTCCTCACCTGTTCGTCGGACACACCATCAGACTCTGGAACGTGGGGACCTGCTCTGGACAAAGGAACGTTTTCAGCCATGTAGGACCTCACCAAGTACACACAGTGTGCATTGAAAAAAAGGATCACTGCCCGTGGGTTCCCTTTCAGTCGAATTCACTGGGTGCAGCACATCTGTATGGACCCCCATCCCCCCCCCCTCGTGTGGCCTGCTGAAGACACCTCTGTTCACGCCCCCACCCCAAACGACCCCCACATGTGAGGTCCACCCACACATATACATTTTCAAGTGTCTGTGTGTAATGTGCCTCTCGCTATGGGTTCGGAACTAAACATGCGAGGAAGTAGTCTTCAGCCCCCCCCCCCCCCCCGTGCGGCTGGTCCCGTCGTGCCGTTGGTCCATGCCAGGAGGGTATGGACAGAGCCGGTCTCATGTGGCCGTCACATTGCCACCTGCTCTGTGGTCCGACCCTCGAGAGACGAGTTATGTTTGTGGAGAAAGTACTCGGTCAGGGAACCGAGGCTCAACAGGACCCACGAGCTTCGTCTATGTCGGACGGCGAGGAGCCTCTGGTCAGAGATCCAGAGGAAGCTGGGTAGCCGTATGAGAACCGGGCACCTCCTGACTGGGCTAACTGGGGCCGGACCCTGTCAGGACAGCGATGGCCTGCCTGGACATCAGCCTGGACACCAGAACACCGCTGCTGCAGGGCCCTCCAACTGGACACATCCTTCCTCCCGCTGTCCGGCGAGGGGCCCTCTCCTCCGCCGGCTCAAAAACTGTGCCATTCATGGGATTTTTCCTCCACCCCTGAACCGACGACTTAAGAATAACCTGCCGATGTTCCCGGACTTGTGGAACTAACTTCGATGTGGCACAGACCACGTCCTCCTGCGCCACGGCGCCCGGCTTTGGACAGCTTCTGGGGTTGGATGGAGCGGAGGAGAGCGGTCTGGTCAGTGCCATGGAAGCGTCCTTGGCCTCGTACCTGGCCCCATCCCATAATCGCGGTGGCTCTGCCACACTCCCATCAAAGCTTCACAGCTGGAGAACATTTATGGGTCTGAGGCAAGCACGGCTCCAGACACGCCGAGCTGTGTCTGGCAGAACTCGGGGAGAATCTGCCTCCACTGGTCCCTCTGCTTAACGAAGTCAGGATCGCTACGCATCACTTCCTTCACCTGTCCGCCCTCTCCCTATGGAGAGGGATGGCCTCCACGGGCGTGGCACAGAGGTTAACCACCTCTGAGGGACCAGAGAGGGACCAGGTAATCTATCTGGACGGACCTGTATCGGCTGCTGGCTCGTTTGTTCAGTCACTCAAGACCAAGTTTTGAGCTGAAGAAGCAGCCACGCTGAAGCTCGGCAGCATAATTCCAGGCGTGATACCAAACAACAGCATGCTGACCCTCATGAAACAGAACAGGGCTAACCCTAACCCCTACCCTAACAGCACGTAACCTCCATAAAAGCTCAAGCACCCATCAGAGGTTCTTCAGCAGACCAGCGCGGGCGTGATCTCCATACAGATGTGTGGTACCTGCTTCCTCTCCTTCAGGGAACAGAAGTTACAAACAGAACATCTCGTTTTCAGGATCTGCTGACGATTTTGCTATGTGGGGGAGAACAACCAGCATCTGCAGCCAGAGGGCGAGCGGCTGGGGGCTGATGGGAGGCCGGGGTCAGAGTGCTGGAGATCAGTCCTGATGGGCAACATCTGGCAGCAGGAGACCGCTGTGGAAACCTGCAGTAAGAGTCTTTTACATGGTTCATGGAGATGGTGTTTAAGCTGACGTGTGTGTGTGTGTGTGTGTGTGTGTGTGTGTTTCTCCTCAGCATCTTCAGCCTGAACTTCCTGGAGGAGCAGCTGAAGATCGAGGCTCATGACTCGGAGGCTTTGTGTCTGGCCTACTCGCCCATGTCCACAGGTGAGTCTTCAGGTGAAGGTTCCAGCGTTCCTCCAGCAGAAACTCAGAGGCTAACGTGGGCGGGGCTCTTTCAGGTGTGAAGCTTCTGGCGTCAGCTAGCAGAGATCGATTGATCCACATCTTCAATGTGGAGAAGAACTACAGTCTGGAGCAGACTCTGAACGACCACTCTGGCTCCATCACTGCCGTCAAGTTCACTGGTAACCTCTGATCCACAATCAGGGACGCGTGCTGCAGCCTCTGACCCGTCCAATCTCTGTTCCAGGCCAGAGTCCAGATGTTCGAATGGTGAGCTGTGGAGCTGATAAGAGCATCTACTTCCAGACGGCTGAGCAGGTCAGTTAATGCTCTCCTTTTATTCCACCTGATGGAGACCAAGAACCAAAGTGTCTGTGCTTGGTTTCAGACTCCTGAAGGTTTGGTGTTCTCCAGGAGTCACCAGGTGGTGGAGAAGACCACCCTCTACGACATGGATCTGGACTCATCCAGAAAGCACGTTGCCATTGCCTGTCAAGACCGAAACATCAGGTTAGAGATGCAGGAAGTGGTGAGGCTCACTGAGCTGAGGGCTGATGTTCATGTCTGTGGTCAGAGTGTACGACGTCGAGACGGGCAAAATGAAGAAGTGTGTGAAAGGCTCGTCGGGCGATGAAGGAGCTGTGATTAAGGTAGGAGCAGATCACCTTTAAACCTTCCCCTCCCAACCTGCGTTTGATATCTCCTGGTTCTGGTTCTGGTTGTAAAGTTTCCAGGTTACAAATCTCAGTCATGACGCCATCTAGTGGCAACAGGAATTAGGTGTTGAACACTTTGTGCCTTTAATTTAAGGAAACCAGATTGGTTCATTGTTGAATTTGCCTCAGTGGTAACATGATAAATAGAAGTAAGCCTCTTCTTCTCTTTCCTGTGATTGGCTGGTTCTGGTGCTGGTGCTGGTACTGTTGGCAGATCCAAATGGATCCTTCCGGCTCGTTCTTCGCCACCAGCTGCTCTGATAAAAACATCTCCATCTTTGATTACGAGTCAGGAGAGTGCATCTCCACCCTGTTCGGACACTCGGGTCAGATGATTGTCTCATGTGCAGACTGGCTTTTAACTGTACAATAGTGTTTTGAACTCTTACATCATCCTAAAACACACACGTTGTGTTTCAGGATGATGTAAGAGTTGGTTTGTGATTTCACGCTGTTGTCGCTCAGAAATCGCCACCTGTCTGAGGTTCAGCCAGGACTGTCGGAACCTCATCACCGTGTCAGGAGACAGGTAACCTTGAAATCCCAGAATAAGCCCCGCAATTTCATTATTTTTAGTATTATGTTAATTGGTAAACGAGTAATTTAAATGTCGTTATTGTTCATTCAAAATCGGGTTTGTAGCTATTTTGTTGAAGGAACGGTGAATTTGCTGGTGATGAATCTAACGATTGTACGTGTGCAGCTGTGGTGTTCGTCTGGCGGCCTGGACTCTCACATCACCAACACAATGAGGAGGAGGCGGAGCTCCAGAGTGCCCCGCCCACCTGAGAGACGCGGCCGCAGTCATCAGATCAGGTCGGTGAGGCGTTGGGGCCTGGGCCAGGCTGAGGTGGATGTGCTGACATGGCCGTTGTCCCTGTTCAGGAGGGAGACCTTCATCACCGTCCCCTCGTGTCCTCCTCAGGAGGAGCAGCAGGAGCAGCAGGAGGCTGCCCGCGGACCTCCAGCCGGACCAGACTGTGTTCAAGGTGACCCTGGTGATTACAATAGGTTTTGACTTTAAAGTTTATTACTATTGCATCCCTAAAATATTTTAAAATCTGGGTTATTGAGACCAAAATTATTACGTTCTCAGTATTGCAGTGTTGCTAAAATGTGCTCAAAATGTAACCACACAGTGAGATAATAAAGTTTTAAGCTTGATTTTTTTAAAACAACCCCCCCCAACCAAACAGAATAACACTGTTGGCAGAAACTTTAAAATCCGGTTGACTGTCTTGAATTCGCTTCCCTTTATCCTGTTTTAGTGGCGTTGGCTGGTTCACGTGTCACATGACCGGCAGGTTAAAATTGACGTCCTAGACTGGACATCAGTCCCATGAAGACAAACCAACTATGTCACAACAAATTAACTGACTGCAATTAAATTATTTTAAGGCAATTAATTGCTATCCGCCCACCAGAGGGCGCTACCCGCCCGCCAGAGGGCGCTACCCGCCCGCTAGAGGGCGCTACTCGCCCACCGGAGGGCGCTACCCGCCCACCGGAGGGCGCTACCCGCCCACCGGAGGGCGCTACCCGCCCGCTACGAGGCTTTCTTGAACCCATTCTAAACAGTTGAAGCTCTCCACACTGTTTGTGATGTAATGGGGGCTGTTTAGCCTCCAGTATCTGCTGGAACAGCATTGCTGACTGTAACTGCTTGTTTCAGACCCCCCCCTGCTGCAGACCAACGGGAAGCTGCCCATGTGGTTCAGGAGGCTGGTCAGTTCCTTTACTGCTCTGATCCGTGGGTCGGTCACCTCCACCTAACGTGTGTGTGCCTGCTTGTGCAGCAGAGTCAGAGCAACGCTTCAGCTGTCGTCCAATCAGAAGCTGAACCCCGACAGGTACGAGGTCGCTGGGCGGAGCAGACGGACCCTGTGATCATCTGCTCCGACTGTTCTCCCAGTGGTGTGAGGGAAGGTGATGAGGAGGAGAAGGATGAGGAGGAAGAGTTTCACCCGCAGAGTCTGGAAGAGCTGCTGGTTGAGGAGGAGGAGGATAAAGATGAGAAGCAGGTGGGTTCAGTCACGAGTCTGATCACTGGAACCAGAGACGCTGATGGTCCTGTGACCTTCAGGCTTCAGGGGAACACGGGAGCTACGTCCTCTACACCGCCTCCGACGACGCCAGCATCTACAGCCACAGGTGAGGCTCCAGCTCACCTTGCTTTAGGGTTTATTTTAAGAAATGGTCTGGTGAAATAGCAACATTACCTCAGAGTCTGATCAAAAAGCAAATGTCCTTGGCTCGGCCCTGCAGAGGTCCAGGAATGGATGGTGGTCGCTTCCACGGCTCCTTAAATCGGACCCCAGGGCTTTGGGCTCTCGGTACAAACTGTAATTGTGTGCTGAGGTGGGTTCTTGTACCATGGGTCCAGGATCTGGAGGCAGGTAGGTGAACGTGGAAGGCCTCTTACTCTGGTTGGGCTGGGTTGCTTCTCTTTTATTATCTGTAAACGAGGCTAAAGGTAGCGTGTGTGCTACCGTAGCTCTCATATTAGCCATGTTTCCCAAGTATTTATGACCTCATTCAGAGGGCGTCCAGCTGTCATTCTCACGGAACCTCGTAAATCCCAAGGGTTGCCAGGTATCGTTTTGGCTGTTGGGGCTGCTGCTGCCTCTGACGGGCTGTTATATGCTTGGAAACACAGCCATGAAGCCCCAACCTGACGGTATCCGCGCTCTACGCGTGGCCAGATGGCACCGAGTACCCTCCAGCCCCCGGCCAGGAGTCTTCCTAACTACTCCCCCGGGAGCTAACTACCTACCCCTAACCCTACAACTTACTCCCCCGGAGCTAACTACCTCCCCTAACCCTAACTACTCCCCCGGAGCTAACTACCTCCCCTAACCCTAACTACCTCCCCTAACCCTAACTACCTCCCCCGGAGCTAACTACCTCCCCTAACCGTAACTACTCCCCCGGAGCTAACTACCTCCCCTAACCCTAACTACCTCCCCTAACCGTAACTACCTCCCCCGGAGCTAACTACCTCCCCTAACCGTAACTACCTCCCCTAACCCCTAAACCTACCTCCCCTAACCCTAACTACCTCCCCTAACCGACTACCTTACTCCCCCGGAGCCTAACTACCCTCCCCAACCGTAACTACCTCCCCTAACCCTAAACTACCTCCCCTAACCCTAACTTACCCTCCCCCCGGAGCTAACTACCTCCCCCTAACCCCTAACGACTCCACCGGAGCTAACTACCTCCCCTAACCCTAACTACCTCCCCCTAACCCTAACTACTCCCCCTAACTACCTCCCCGGAGCACTACCTCCCCTAACCCTAACCCTAACCCTAACTACCTCCCCTAACCCTAACTACCCCCGGAGCTAACTACCTCCCTAACCCTAACTACCTCCCCCGGAGCTAACTACCTCCCCTAACCGTAACTACTCCCCCGGAGCTAACTCACTCCCCTAACCGTAACTCCAACCCTAACCCTAACTACTCCCCGGAGCTAACTCACTCCCCTAACCCTAACTACCTCCCTAACCCTAACTACTCCCCGGAGCTAACTACCTCCCTAACCGTAACTACCTCCCCTGAACCGGTAAAGGCTGTAGATGGTTCCTGGCCCTGGTCTGTGTCTCATGGCCCCCCGGTCTGTGTCTCATGCCCACCCCCGGTCTGTCTCATGGCCCCCCGGTCTGTGTCTCATGGCCCCCCCGTCCGGTCTCATGGCCCCCCCGGTCCGGTCTCATGGCCCCCCCCCGGTCCGTGTCTCATGGCCCCCCCGGTCCTGCAGCGTGCCCTCACAGTGCTCTTCTTCTAGGGACTTCAGTGTGGAGGCCATGGCCGGCCCCCAGCAGTCTCGGGCTGGGCTGGAGAGCAAAGGTCATGGGGGGGAGCCGGTGTGGAGCGGCCAGCTGAGTCCAGATTCTGCCTGTTCAGACGGATCAACAGGAAGTCTGGAGCACCAACCTGATGCTGGTCAGAGCAGCACACTCTGTTCATGTGTGATGGAGCTGCAGGAAGTGACACTCGTGTTTCCTCTCATACTTCCTGTTTCAGACACGGACTCTCTGAGTCAGGGCAGCTCTGCGGGCAGTCTGTGCCTGGAGGAGGAGGACAGCAGCTCTCTGAAGGACCACTTTGAGGCTCTGGCCTCCAGCTTGAATGATGGTAGCGGCCTCTCAGCCCCTGAACGTTAACCTTGCGTCTCCTCACCTGTCTGATGGCACCTTCAATATTCCAGAGAAGTTTGATACCGACCCAAAGAGTCTGCGGCCTCCTGACGAAAACCACTTCCTGAACCCACGTCTCAGCATCTCCCACACGCTTCCTCTCCCGCTTCCAGGACAGAATCAGGTCAGCCCCAACACAGTCCTCAGGGCCGTCTGGTCTGGACACAAAGGCCTTTCTGGTCCACCTGCTGGACGCCGTCTCACGGGTCACTCTTTCTGCCTTATTTAGGGCGTGGCCAACAAAAACAGCACCTCTCGTGTCGGTCCCAACCAAGATCTCAGAGGAGAGCGACATCAGCAACACATCGGTACATTATGCACCCGAGACGTCCCAGAGGGACCCTAAACACACCCGGGACGTCCCAGAGGGACCCTAAACACACCAGAGATGTCCCAGAGGGACCCTAAACACACCAGAGACGTCCCAGAGGGACCCTAAACACACCAGAGACGTCCCAGAGGGACCCTAAACACACCAGAGATGTCCCAGAGGGACCCTAAACACACCCGGGACGTCCCAGAGGGACCCTAAACACACCTGGGACGTCCCAGAGGGACCCTAAACACACCAGAGATGTCCCAGAGGGACCCTAAACACACCTGGGACGTCCCAGAGGGACCCTAAACACACCTGGGACGTCCCAGAGGGACCCTAAACACACCAGAGATGTCCCAGAGGGACCCTAAACACACCAGAGATGTCCCAGAGGGACCCTAAACACACCCGGGACGTCCCAGAGGGACCCTAAACACACCAGAGACGTCCCAGAGGGACCCTAAACACACCTGGGACGTCCAGAGGGACCCTAAACACACCTGGGACGTCCCAGAGGGACCCTAAACACACCAGAGATGTCCCAGAGGGACCCTAAACACACCAGAGACGTCCCAGAGGGACCCTAAACACACCAGAGATGTCCCAGAGGGACCCTAAACACACCTGGGACGTCTCAGAGGGACCCTAAACACACCTGAGACGTCTCAGAGGGACCCTAAACACACCAGAGATGTCCCAGAGGGACCCTAAACACACCAGAGATGTCCCAGAGGGACCCTAAACACACCTGAGACGTCTCAGAGGGACCCTAAACACACCAGAGATGTCCCAGAGGGACCCTAAACACACCAGAGATGTCCCAGAGGGACCCTAAACACACCTGGGACGTCTCAGAGGGACCCTAAACACACCAGAGATGTCCCAGAGGGACCCTAAAACACACAGAGATGTCCCAGAGGGACCCTAAACACACCTGAGACGTCTCAGAGGGACCCTAAACACACCAGAGATGTCCCAGAGGGACCCTAAACACACCAGAGATGTCCCAGAGGGACCCTAAACACACCTGGGACGTCTCAGAGGGACCCTAAACACACCTGAGACGTCTCAGAGGACCCTAAACACACCAGAGATGTCCCAGAGGGACCCTAAACACACCTGGGACGTCCCAGAGGGACCCTAAACACACCTGAGACGTCCCAGAGGGACCCTAAACACAGAGGGACACTAAACACACAGAGGGACACTAAACCACACCGGGAGCCCAGAGGGACCCTAAACACACCCGAGACGTCTCAGAGGGACCCTAAACACACCCGGGACGTCCCAGAGGGACACTAAACACACCCGGGACGTCCCAGAGGGACCCTAAACACACCCGAGACGTCCCAGAGGGACCCTAAACACACCCGGGACGTCCCAGAGGGACCCTAAACACACAGAGGGACACTAAACACACAGAGGGACACTAACACACCCGAGACGTCCCAGAGGGACCCTAACACACCCGAGACGTCCCAGAGGGACCCTAACACACAGAGGGACACTAACACACCGAGACGTCCCAGAGGGACCCCTAAACACACAGAGGGACACTCAAACACACCCGAGCCGTCTCAGAGGGACACTAAACCCACCGAGACGTCCCAGAGGACACCTAAACACACCCGGAGACGTCCCAGAGGGACCCTAAACACACCTGAGACGTTCCCAGAGGGACCCTAAACACACCCGGGACGTCCCAGAGGGACCCTAAACACACCCGAGACGTCCCAGAGGGACCCTAAACACACCAGAGACGTCCCAGAGGGACCCCTAACACACACCAGAGACGTCCCAGAGGGACCCTAAACACACCTGAGACGTCCAGAGGGGACCCTAAACACACCCGGGACGTCCCAGAGGGACCCTAAACACACCCGAGACGTCCCAGAGGGACCCTAAACACACCAGAGACGTCCCAGAGGGACCCTAAACACACCAGAGATGTCCCAGAGGGACCCTAAACACACCCGAGACGTCCCAGAGGGACCCTAAACACACCCGAGACGTCCCAGAGGGACCCTAAACACACCTGGGACGTCCCAGAGGGACCCTAACTGACACTGTTATGTTTCAGGTGAACTCAGAGTTGAGGTCGGAGGTCACTCAAAAAGAAAAATACTGAAGGTGAGTCGGCTGTAAACAGGAAGTGTTTAAAGGTGAGATGAGCAGTAAAAATGGTGTTTTAGATTTATAGGTTGTGTTAAATATATATTGTCATTTAAACAATAGGTGTGTGTGTGTGTGTGTGTGTGTGCGTGTGTGTGTGTGTGTGTACACATGTGGGGTGTTCTGCCGTTTTCTTCGTTCCAGGCTTCAAGGGTCCCACTGGTGTCTCATTGTTTCCATTTTCTCATATCGATCCAACTAATGTCGCAATATTTTGTCCTAAAACCAGACGTCACCTCCAGGACCCACGACGGCAGCCCAAGGTCACCAGACCAAGATGTGGGGTCTACGGTCGGGTACCTGGGTACCACACCCGGTTCTGGAGCCACTCTGTGCCCGAATGCTGAGGAGAAACAGTCCTCGTCTGACCTCTGCACATCTGCCCTCCTGTCCGAAGGTCAGCACCTCACGCCTGAAGGTCACGACCTCCTGCCTGAAGGTCACGACCTCCTGCCTGAAGGTCAGCACCTCACGCCTGAAGGTCACGACCTCCTGCCTGAAGGTCACGACCTCCTGCCTGAAGGTCAGCACCTCACGCCTGAAGGTCACGACCTCCTGCCTGAAGGTCAGTGCCTCCTGCCCGAAGGTCACGACCTCCTGCCCGAAGGTCAGGGCCTCCTCAGGTCCAGTGTTGATCCGCATCACACAAATGAAGAGCGAGACGTTGTCCAGAGCCCGGCGCCCCCTGGACGCCCTGCTGACCTGTCCAGGTGTGACATCACGTGCTCAGCCTCCAGTGAAGTGGGCGGAGCTAAGACCACAATCCAGACGGTTTCAGGTAAAACATTTGCGGGCTGTGGTGGCGCCACCTTCAGGAGAGTCTGTGTAATTCCAGAGATCAAAGCAGGGTTGTTGCTGCAGATTTTGGAAGCTCGGACCTGACGCTGCTCCGGTGTCGGCAGCTCGCCGATGAGCTCAAACAGGTGGCGAGACGAGCCGTCGGCCTCCACCAGCAGGTGAGCTCCCGTCCGAAGCTCCTCCCCCTGAAGCTGAGATCAAAGGCCGCCCTAACGGGTCATCGTCTCCCTGCAGCTCAGCGTCTCCCCGGAGGCGTCGGCGTCTCGCCATCAGATGGCGGCCGTGCTGCAGGAGGCCTTTGGTGCTGTTAGCTGTGAACTGCAGGGGGCGCTGCAGCGCTGCACAGCCCAGCCGCAGGACCGGTGTCTGCTGGAGAAGTACTCAGAGGAGCTGGTTCAGTTGATCCGGATCAAACTGGACCGGCTGTGACGCTGCTGCTCGGTCCGGAGGCTGAAAGAGGTTCTGCTCGGTGGGAGTCTTCAAAGCACCTTTCATGCTTTTATATCTTTGGTTAGCTTTTAGCAGCTAACGGTTTGAGTTGTGTTCAATAAAATATCCACGTCTTTAAGTTTCCTGCAGAATTATTTATTCCGGCTCATCTTTGAGAGGAACTGGGACCTTTTACACCTCTGCAGGTGAGGAAAAACAGGATCTGATGTGGTAAAAGGTGGTGCAGGACCTGTCGGAGGTTCTTCTCCTTGGATCTGGGTGCCAGTCGCTCAGCAGAGGACTTCTACAAGCTGAGATCACAAACGAGCTCATTTAGCTCCTTTTGGGGAAAGAGGATGAGAAGCATCATTGTGAAGAACCTCCCTTCATCTCCTGGAAGACTGGAGGAATCTTCATCACTGATGTCAGGACGTTCTCCAAAGACGGGTCCTGGAATCTCATCGCAGTGCTGATTCAGGATCAGGGTACTTGAGGCTGCTTCGGGTCTTTCTGTTGACCCCGGTCACATCCGGAGTGCAGATGTTGGCTCCCTCTAGACCACCAGAACTCGTCTAGGCTTTGGTCCACTGATCCCAGGTGCATGACTTGCGTACGATGCACGGCGCCCAAGCCTGATCCTGGTCACCAGGTTCAGCCCGGTAAACAGGCTTTATGGAACCTGGGACCATGGCCAAGAGACATGGTCTCCCCAGCGTGTCCTGGTGGGACATGGCTGGAGCACCTCCCTAGGGGGGCGTCCCAAACATGCCTGAGCCACTGCAGCGGACTCCTCACGTGAAGGAGCAGCGGCTCCACTCCGACCGAGCTTCTCGCCTCTCTAAGGGGGCGCCCAGCCAAACTCTTTCAGCCGCTTGTAGCCACCATCTTGTTCTTTGGTGACTCCCCAAAGTTCCTGACCAGAGGTGAGAGTAGGAGCGCTGCACCGTGACGGTCCGATCCACCTGTCGATTCACCCTCCACCCCCAATAGATCCTGGAGGTCCTGACTGACTGGTTGCTGACAATGAGAACCAGGCTCCTGCTCTGGTGGTAGAGACCGAGCGGCCCTTAACACAGGGCCTCGGACCCCGTGCTCCTGGAGCCCCACAGAACCCCCTGAGGGACCCGGACGTATGGCTTTTCTAGATCAACAGAACACATGTGGACTGGTTTTTAAACTCCCAGGAACCTTCAAGCAGCCTTCAGAGGGTCTGGACCTGGTCCAGTGTTCCTCTGAATCTGGGGTTCGACTGTCGGCTGAATCCTCGTCCCCAGAACTCTGGCATTGGCCCTACAGTTGGACACACCCTCTGGTGCCCCTCTTTAAGAGCTGCCACCAACCTGCTCTGCCACTCCAGCAAGGATCTCCTGCACCCCCGACGCCCTGCACCAGAGGAGCCTAACCATCTCCATGACTTGGGCTTGGGTGATGGCAGAGTCCTCCTCAGAGTCCCCAGCCTCCACCTCCTCAGTGGAAACTGCAACACTGGGATTGATGAGCTCCTCGAAATGTTCCTCAACCTCCTGAACAAGCTCAGCCCCCCCCCCCCCAGTGAGGCGATACTCCATGTCCCTAGAGCTGGAGGTTTATCCTGAGGATCGGGTCGCCGGGGCCTCCCACCACGACTGCCACCCAAACCACTTTGCATCTTCCCCTCATGGATCTCCTTGCAGAAGATGACAGGAAGTTGGGCCCACGCCACCATCTCAGGCTGCCCCCGGCAGGGTCCCGTGCACAGACCCAGTCACCAGGAGCTGGCCTGCGAGCCCCAACCCCAGGTCTGGCTTAAGAGCGGGGCCCCGGTGAGGCCCTACCTGGGGACCCACAGCCCCGGACAGCCTGGCTCCCAGGCTCCTTCGGGTCCACAAACCCCTCCACCGTACTGAGGTGGTGGTTCAAGGACGCGGTGAAAATACCTGTTCAGGTAAACTAAACCGTCAACAAACGGGTAGTTAGTTGACCGACTGAGCAAAGCCGGCGTGATTGTTGGATTCAGCACATCAAAGATCCCAAAGCAGCTAAAAACCTGTTTTAATGTGCAGCAGGAAACGAGTGGAACAGCAGGGGGGCGAGTTCATGAAAGATCACCTTTAAAAACATGGAACTGAAACTTTTAGACTTGTTAGCAAACATGATTGACAGCTGAGCTCTGGGTCAGTGTCAGTAACGTGCACGAGCAGGTGCACGTGCGTCCCATCTCCATTTTAGTGGCTCTTATTTCCTCTCGTCTTCGTCTCCGACGCGGTCGAAATGATGTCTCCTCAGCTTCTCGGGGTCATGTGACGCCATGTCGCTGAAGTCACGGAAGATGTCCTGGAACGTCTGGTCGTCTCCTGGAACCACAGGTCACATGATCACTAGTTAACCCGCCGGCTCCTGACTCACGGGTCCCGACGGTGGCGAACCTGCAGCTCCAAAAGCTCCTTCAGAATCCTTCATCTCCTCGTTCATCCTCGCCATCCTCAGGCTGGAACAGCAGAGACAGGTTAGCCAGCTCCTCACACTCAGGCCAGCTAACGCTAACGCTAACGCTAACCCTGTGGGGGACTCACAGAGTGACGATGTCAGCGTGGGCCGTTTCCATGGCGATGGCCAAAGCGTCCTGACCCCTCTCGTCAGCAGCGTACTGATTGGCTCCTCTCTTCAGGAGCAGACACACTTGACTACAACAGGAAAGAAGAGATTTAGTTGGGTGGGTGGGTCAGTAGCTCCTCCTGGGGGCGTTAGGGTTAGGGTTAGGGTTAGGGGGGGTTGGGGTTAGGGTTGGGGGGGTAGGGTTAGGGTTGGGGGGGTAGGGTTAGGGTTAGGGTTAGGGTTGGGGGGGTTAGGGGGGGGTTGGGGTTAGGGTTGGGGGGGTAGGGTTAGGGTTAGGGGTTAGGGTTGGGAGGGGTTAGGGTTAGGGTTAGGGTTGGGAGGGGTTGGGGTTAGGGTTGGGGTAGGGTTAGGGTTGGGAGGGGTTAGGGTTAGGGTTGGGGGGTAGGGTTGGGGTTGGGGGTTAGGGCTAGGGTTAGGGTTGGGGTTAGGGTTGGGGGGGTAGGGTTGGGGTTGGGGGTTAGGGGGGTAGGGCTAGGGTTAGGGTTGGGGTTGGGGGTTAGGGTTGGGGTTGGGGGTTAGGGGGGTAGGGCTAGGGTTAGGGTTGGGGTTAGGGTTGGGAGGGGTTGGGGTTAGGGTTGGGGGGGTTAGGGTTGGGGTTGGGGGGGCCTGCATTACCCCGTGTGGCCAGCAGAGCACGCAGCGTGCAGCGCTCCCCGGCCTCGCAGGTCTCGATGGTTGATGTTGGCGCTGTTGAGCAGCAGGAACTCGCAGGCCAGCAGTGACCCCTACAAAGCAAAGCAAGCGGGTCAACAGTGGTCCAGACCGGCTCCCAGAACGGTCCAAACGGGTCATTTACGCCAACAGCAGCTGCGATCAGCGCCGTTCTGCCCTCCTCCCCGCTGAAGCTCCTGTTGACCTCTGCTCCCTGGGCCAGCGCCGCTGCCATGGCGACCAGGTCTCCTGCCAATGCCGCTCGATAGAGACAAAGTCCAGGATCCCGGTCCTGACCTGAACCAGACGGCCAGTGTTGAAGGACACCGCTGAGGAGCACGTGCAGGAGGTCTGGACTCACCCTCTGAAGCGCCGCTCCGCACAAACCTCTTGTCCACGTACTTCTGCCGGATCCACAACTCCTTCTCAGCTCTGAGGGAACATCCACACATCAGTGGTGTCGTTCTGGAGGGGTTAGGGTTAGACGGGAACGGTTTTACCGCCTGCTGTGCGCTCTGGGTTTGGCTCTTCCTTCCTCCAAACATCGTGCCTCATAGATCTCGTTGATGACATCATTTCCCAGAATGCTCAGCAGCTGTTTCAAAGAAGATGCAACATGATTTCACTTCTTTTGGTGAGTTTCTGATGATGAGCAGCCATCTTCACCTTCAGCTGTTCTGCCTCCCACGAGTCCAGCGTGAGGGATCTCACCTTGGACAGGTGGACTCCCAGACTCCTGCAGACACCAGGAACACCTTTTAACCTTCACGCTGCTGGAAAACGTCCACAACAACCCGATCATTCGCCTCATTCGTGGCTCGGAGAAAACCAAGCAGAAGAAAAGCCACGTTGAGGTCGCCGCCCCACCGAGCTGTCTCTCTAACCCTAACCCTAGGGGTAGGGTTAGAGGGTTAACCCTACCCCTACCCCTAACTTGGGTTAACCCTAACTTGATGTTAAAGTCAAGTGTGCGTCCCAAAAGGATTCCAGGCTTCAACACAATGAGAGGCATACCTGGAGCGGTAGTACCCCCGTTCTGGTCGTGGATCAGAACAGTGGATCACGAACCCTCAGGTATCGGTATCGTATCGGTACGGCAGTAGGAAGCAGTTTTTGATGCCACCCTTTTCAGAACCAAAGCAACTTGGCTGTTCTGACGGCTGCATGTTCTCACCTGTGGATGCCAGAACACTCGATGCACAGGGTGATCCCCAGGTTGATGGAGGCCCACTGAGGCTCTTCCTCCCCACAGTCACAGCAAACCTGGTTCCCGGAGCCCCTCAGGGCCAGGCTGGACCCTGGAGGCCTCTGAGGAGGGCCTGGGCCCCCGAAGGCGCCTCCTCTCCTTGAAGAGCTTGTGGACAACATTTCCTTCTGGAACAGAAGAGCGAGCGAGCGAGCGTTGGCATCACTCCAGGTGATCATGTGATCACATCAGGATGGAGCCTGCCTGCTGGTGCTGGGGTTTGTCTCTGTAGGCGAGGTCGATGCTGCCCTGAAGAGCGCCGAGCCAGGACTGCTTCAAGTGCTCCGAGTCTGCCTGAAGGATGCAGCACCTAGCACACAGACACCGCTGGCCTTCAGAAAGAGCTTCCAACAACACACCCTAACCCTAACCCCCTAACCCCCCAACCCTCTAACCCTAACCCTAACCCTCTAACCCTCTAACCCTAACTCTAACCCTCTAACCCTAACCCTCTAACCCTAACCCCCCAACCCTCTAACCCTAACCCTCTAACCCTCTAACCCTAACCCCCCAACCCTCTAACCCTAACCTAACCCTAACCCTCTAACCCTCTAACCCTAACCCCCCAACCCTCTAACCCTAACCCTCTAACCCCCCAACCCTCTAACCCTAACCCCCTAACCCTCTAACCCTAACCCTCTAACCCTAACCCTCACCCCCCAACCCTAACCCTTTAATCCTAACCCTCTAACCCTAACCCTCTAACCCTAACCCCCCAACCCTCTAACCCTAACCCCCTAACCCTCTAACCCTAACCCCCTAACCCTAACCCTCTAACCCTAACTCTAACCCTAACCCCCTAACCCTCTAACCCCCTAATCCTCTAACCCTAACCCTAACTCTAACCCCGTAACCCTAACCCTCTAACCCTAACCCTCTAACCCTTAAGCTTAACCCTCTAACCCTAACCCCCTAACCCTCTAACCCTAACCCTAACTCTAACCCTAACTCTAACCCTAACCCCCTAACCCTCTAACCCTAACCCTCTAACCCTAACTCTAACCCTAACCCCCTAACCCTCTAACCCCCTAATCCTCTAACCCTAACCCTCTAACCCTAACTCTAACCCTAACCCCCTAACCCTCTAACCCCCTAATCCTCTAACCCTAACCCTAACTCTAACCCCGTAACCCTAACCCTCTAACTCTAACCCTTAAGCTTAACCCTCTAACCCTAACTCTAACCCTCTAACCCTAACCCCCTAACCCTAACTCTAACCCTAACCCTAACTCTAACCCTAACCCCCTAACCCTCTAACCCTAACTCTAACCCTAACCCCTAACCCTCTAACCCCCTAACCCTAACTCTAACCCCCTAACCCTCTAACCCCCTAACCCTAACTCTAACCCCCTAACCCTCTAACCCTAACCCCCTAACCCTCTAACCCTAACCCCCTAACCCTCTAACCCTAACCCCCTAACCCTCTAACCCTAACCCCCTAACCCTCTAACCCTAACTCTAACCCTAACTCTAACCCTAACCCTCTAACCCTAACCCTCTAACCCTCTAACCCTAACCCTCTAACCCTCTAACTCTAACCCTAACTCTAACCCTCTAACCCTAACCCTCTAACCCTCTAACCCTAACCCTCTAACCCTAACTCTAACCCTCTAACCCTAACCTCTAACCCTAACTCTAACCCTCTAACCCTAACCCTCTAACTCTAACCCTCTAACCCTAACCCTCTAACCCTAACCCTCTAACCCTCTAACCCTAACCCTCTAACCCTAACCCTCTAACCCTCTAACCCTAACCCTCTAACTCTAACCCTCTAACCCTAACCCTCTAACCCTAACCCTCTAACCCTCTAACCCTAACCCTCTAACCCTAACCCCCTAACCCTCTAACCCTAACCCTCTAACCCTCTAACCCTAACCCCCTAACCCTAACCCTAACCCTAACCCTAACCCCTAACCCTAACCCCCTAACCCTAACCCTAACCCTCTAACCCTAACCCCCTAACCCTAACCCTAACCCTCTAACCCTAACCCCCTAACCCTAACCCTCTAACCCTCTAACCCCCTAACCCTAACCCTCTAACCCTAACCCTAACCCTAACTCTAACCCTCTAACCCTCCTCTTACTTCTGAACAGACAGCAGCTGGAAGCAGAACCGCCGCTCCATCTTCTCCAGAGGTTTGAAGGCACACAGACGGAGGTCCTCAAAGAGAACCAGGTCCTCATCCTGCAGCACAAGACAAATGAGTCCTGATTGTCCTCATGCTCACTTGTTAGAATGTTGCAGAACGTTCTGCTGACATCCTGATGGACCGAATGTCAACCGGTTCCGACAGGTTCTCGTCTACCTCCAGTGATTTCCTGTACAGCAGCTGATTGTTGCCGATTGAAAACCAGCATCTGTAACACAAAATTCTGTTAGGCTCAAACCCTCAGCCTGACAACAGAAGCTTGAGGCCCCGGTGCCCCCGGAGGGTCCGGTGGCTCCGGAGGCCCCGGAGGGTCCGGTGGCTCCGGAGGCCCCGGTGGGTCCGGAGGCCCCGGAGGGTCCGGAGGCCCCGGAGGGTCCGGTGGCTCCGGAGACCCCGGTGGCTTCGGACGCCCCGGAGGGTCCGGAGGCCCTGGTGGCTCCGGTGCGTACCGCTTCCAGGTTTTGGACTTCCTCCTGGAGCGTTTGAACAGGTAACCCTGGATGATGCTGCTGCTCCCTGGCTGTGGGCTGACCGATGGCTCGCCTGAAGCGTCCTGAATGAACCAGTTGAGATTAGATTCTACACCATCGATCACAGGAAGTGACATCACAGAACACGAACCCTCTGCTGGACCAGCAGGTGTGTGTTCTCCAGTTCTTTTCTTTTTGCTGAGTTTTCTGTTGAGAGCTGAGAGAGCTGAGGAGACAAGAACAGGGCGGTTAGGCCGGCTCGATCGCTCCCATAAGCAGCGTTCCAGGCAGAACTGTTGCGGGCAGAACCTGGGCTGCCATGGTCTTCATGGTGGGCTCCAAGTCCCGGAGCAGATCTGAGCCTTGGTGGAAGAAGGTCACCTGGGCGTGAATGAAGGAGAACACCTGAAGATACAAACCACAGCTGAGGTGAGCCGTGAGGTCAGCTGGACTCTGAAGCTCTCATCTCAATAGCAGATGTTGCTAACGCTGCGCCGAACATCTGGCCAAAAATATGGCACCTGTCTCTACGTGTGCACAGACATTAACTGGAGATGTTAGCATTGTTAGCCAACCAGCTAAAGTGTTGACCCGCTGTCCCCCAGGACACCATCACTGGGTGCATCACTAGAGTGAGCTGAGACCTGAACGGGACCGCTGACCTCTGACCCCTGACCCCTGACCTCTGACCCCTGACCCACTGCCCATCACAGGTTTGGCTTGAGAAACACTTGAGAAAACGTTGATCAGAAAACATCGACCAACTTGGAGAAAGTTTAAACTCACAGAGTTTAAGATGTCGAGTCTCTGCTGAGTCTTGAAACTGTTCAGCTGAAAGAGTCAAAGTCAGCAAAAGGGTTGAGATGCGTCTCCAGCTGGCGTCACCTGACCTGAGGACGCGGCGGCGGCGGCGGCGGCGGCGGTACCTGCAGGCAGTAGTCCAGGGAGAAGTGTTGGAAGCACTTGCGTGTTGCGATCAGCAGGTGACTCGAGCGCTCGGCGTCTCCGGCTTTGTGGCGCGACACCTGAGCGTTCTTCACTGCTGCCATCTCCAGATCCTCTCTGATCCGAACGTAGTCCTTCCTGGTCTCTGCCAGCTGTGGCAAGAACCTGAGACACAAGTCCACCTGGAGCTTACGGCGCACCTCCACATGTAAGCTAAGCTAACACATTAGCTAAGCTAACCAATTAGCAACCGGTGGTTTCTGCACATTTCTAAGAGTGAGTGTGTGAGTGTGTGAGAGGGTGTGTGAGGGTGAGAGTGTGTGAGTGTGTGTGAGTGTGTGAGAGGGTGTGAGTGTGTGTGAGAGTGTGTGTGTGAGGGTGTGTGAGAGTGTGTGTGTGAGGGTGTGTGAGAGAGTGTGTGAGTGTGTGTGTATGAGAGTGTGTGAGGGTGTGTGTGAGAGTGTGTGAGGGTGAGAGTGTGTGAGTGTGTGTGAGAGTGTGTGAGGGTGAGAGTGTGTGAGAGTGTGTGAGGGTGAGAGTGTGTGAGTGTGTGTGAGGGTGAGAGTGTGTGAGGGTGTGTGTGAGTGTGTGTGAGGGTGAGTGTGTGTGTGAGAGTGTGTGTGAGGGTGTGTGTGAGTGTGTGTGAGAGTGTGTGTGAGAGTGTGTGTGTGTGAGGGTGTGTGAGAGTGTGTGTGTGAGGGTGAGAGTGTGTGAGTGTGTGTGTGAGGGTGTGTGTGAGGGTGTGTGTGAGTGTGTGAGAGAGTGTGTGAGAGAGTGTGAGAGTGTGTGTGAGAGTGTGTGTGAGGGTGTGTGTGAGAGTGTGAGAGTGTGTGTGAGAGGGTGTGTGAGAGTGTGTGTGAGAGTGTGTGTGAGGGTGTGAGAGTGTGTGAGGGTGTGTGTGAGAGTGTGTGTGAGAGTGTGAGAGAGTGTGAGAGTGTGAGGGTGTGAGAGAGTGTGAGAGTGTGTGAGGGTGTGTGTGTGAGTGTGTGTGAGAGAGTGTGAGGGTGTGTGAGGGTGTGTGTGTGAGAGTGTGTGTGAGGGTGTGTGTGAGAGTGTGAGAGTGTGTGTGAGAGTGTGTGTGTGAGGGTGTGTGAGAGTGTGTGTGAGGGTGTGTGTGTGAGGGTGTGAGAGTGTGTGAGGGTGTGTGTGTGTGAGGGTGTGTGTGAGAGTGTGTGAGAGTGTGAGAGAGTGTGAGAGTGTGAGGGTGTGTGTGTGAGTGTGTGTGAGAGTGTGAGAGAGTGTGAGGGTGTGAGAGAGTGTGAGAGTGTGTGTGAGAGTGTGAGAGAGTGTGAGAGTGTGAGGGTGTGAGAGAGTGTGAGAGTGTGAGGGTGTGAGAGTGTGAGAGAGTGTGAGGGTGTGAGAGAGTGTGAGGGTGTGAGAGAGTGAGAGAGTGTGAGAGTGTGAGGGTGTGAGAGTGTGAGAGAGTGTGAGGGTGTGAGAGAGTGTGAGAGTGTGTTCAACATACCGTGTGCACAGGTTGCTCAGCTGATGATTGATGGCTCTCTGCATCTGATCAAACAACATCTGAGGAAGGAAAACAGACCCAGAAGCTGCTTAAAGGGCCACAGCTGCTAATAGCTGCTAATAATGCTAATAATGCTCACAACTCTGTGTGCGTGTGCACGTGCTCACAGTGTGGAAGCTGATCATCTCACGCAGACCCTGGTTGAACTGATTTAAACAAGTCTGAGAGAGGAAACAAAATAACATCAAATTATTTGAATAACTTGGGACTTTTTCCTCCGTTTTTATTTCCTCTGGTGCTTTTTCCCAGTCACGTTTCCACTAGCTGTCAGTGCTTTGATGTTTAGTGGTTCAATTCTGGCTAAATGCTACATTAGCGGTGCTAGCCTGACTCAGCAGTCAGAAACCGCTCTATCAGCCAAGTTAGCCTCAGCGCTTCTAAGATCAAAAGCTGCCACTTAGCATAAAGCGCTAGTGCTGCGTACAGTGAGGACGGCGTGTTGCTCCTGGTACGAGCACAGTTTGGTCAGGCTGCTCAGGAACAGCTGGTTGGCTGCGTTGTACGCTTGTCCTGCCTCCACCATCTTACTGCACAGGTGCATCACCTGAGTGGCAAAATGGGCAAAAACCAAAACATAAAAAGTGTTTATAGACAGACAGACTCCAAATGTGCTTACAGGATAGCATGCAACAATAGCAGCGATGCTACATGTACGACAACAGCAGTGCTGGAACTAAGACATTAGCTATTACAACTTTATTAATAATAGTATTGGCACTAAAAGGAAAACTTGATATCAGAGGTAGTTTTTAATTTCAATCATCATAGCTTCTTGTTTAACACAATTTAGAGAAATCAATCATTAAAGCTACTAAAACATGAGTAATAAAGACAAAATCTGTTTTAGCCGCGGGAGAACTACAGAACTACAGGATCTGTACCTGGTCCAGATGTGTCTCGAGCTCATAAACATCCGCTTCGAACAGCCGCAGCTTCCGTCTGAAGAAAAGTAAATAAGATCATATTTTGTGCGGGGGGGGGGGGGGGCTGGTGGAGCTTACCTGAAGTCAGGTGAGTCTCGGACACTCTCTTCAAAGTCCAGCAGCGACTCCATGTTACGAGTCCAGTCGATGTGACGTCACCTCTAACGCGGCGCTTTCCTTTGAAATTTCCACATCAAATTGCATCAATCATCCATGAAACTTGGCCATTAACTTCCTCCACGTGAACACGCGATTGTTTCCTTAGTAGCCGATCGGGTGACGCGCGCGCGCTCTGCGTCCGTGTGTTTAAAGGGTTGAAATTCTCCTGGTTGGGATGCAACAGCTGTCCGCATCCTGCCTGTTGCTAACCGACAACGTCCAGCCAACTTCCGGGTTGGTTCAGTCACGCCCCCTGGGAATCAGCGACACGCGGAGGCCAGGGGTGCAACTACACCTGTAGTCCGTTTACGATCCAAACTATTTCATTTGTATTTGTATTAAATATTAATTATTGATTTTATTTTAATCTATTCACAGCTAATTCTCCCGCCAAACTTTGGAATTACAGCAGTATTCGTCTAGATTTAAGCCTCTATAGTGCCATTGTATTTAAATGTGAAATATATTTTTCAGTATTTTGGGCCTTGCGTCTCGCCAATGTACAGATCTGTACGTTCACTAGACAGCATAAAACACGTGCCTGTGTTGGTGCCAGGGGGTTTGTCTCTAGGGTGAACTAATCTCTCACTAATTAAAGGGTTAAAATCTCCTGAGTTTTCTGATATGTTGCTTTGACGACAGTGCTGCTGCATTGTTGCTGTTTCATCTCTCTCTGCTTTGTTCTTGTTCTTCTTCATGGATTCAAGAATGGCCCAGCCAGGATGAGCAGACCTTCTCAGAACTTTCCTGATGTGATTGGCCCAACACAAGCGAGCACTGTTCATGTTGTGGGCAGAGAAAAAAGGCGGGTTAAGAGAAGTAAAGCCCCCTCCAGAAAGATTCAGCATCGTTCACACTCAGCATCACATGGTGGCCAAGATGATCCACGCTAATGATGCAAATGACCACCGACGACCAGGAAGGGGTAAATCAGCAGTCGGTAACTCTGGGATTCCCACCAGGATCGAGCACTGGAGAAGCCTCTTGGACAAGAAGGGAGATGTTTCTAAAATCTAACAGATCAGATAGTCTGAAGCCCAGATTCCCCTGGTCCAGGTGACCTTCTTAGAAGCTACTGTAGTGTTGGTGAAGCTTAATAAGGATAAATATGGAAGAGGATGACACATGAACGTGTTCATACTGAGTGACATGGAAATAAGGAAAGTCTGGGAGAAGACGGATGTGAACACTGAAGGAAGATCATCGGTCACAAAAAAAGAAACAAACGGTTTTATTGAACTAGAAATGGGGGTGTGGTCAGTAGCCCAGGGAAACCAGGATGACAGTGACGTTGTCGGCGCAGCCCCGCCTCACCGCCTCGCTGGCCAGCTGTTGGCAGGCGGCTTCATACCTGAGCTCCTCCTCTGTAAGCTCCGCCTCCACCAGCCCAGTCCGCTGCACGACAGTGGCCTCCTGCGGATCAACAAATGTCACGTCAGCCGACGCGGTGACGATGTCTTAGTAATGGGACTCTGGTCACATGACGACGTTCTCAACACTGGATTCTTATCTGGACAAGAGGAGGACCTGCAGGACACTGAGGACGAACTTCACGGCTTCATCAGCAGAGAAGACTTTAAACAAGCCGTGACAGGCCAGAATGATGAACCTGCCGACAGCAGAGCCCCGTCAGTCATTAGTCTGTTCCCACGGCGACCTGAGAGCCTCACCTGTCGTTGGCTGTGAGCCGGCACCTCCTCAGGTCGGGGGTGGAGATGACGCCGCAGCGTTTGTACTGGCCGTCCCCGATGGACCGGGACACCTCCAGCACACCCAGCACCCTCCCGTCCCTGGAAGAGCGAGGAAGCGTCAGCAGATGCAAGACGGGGCAGGAGGTCAGGGTCAGGGTGCTGTACCTGACGGTTCCTCCCGCCTTCTGGATCCTCATCCTCTCCTCGTAGATGGTCGGGTTGTGTTCTTTACTGAGCGCCAGAGTCACCGGCTTCTGACCACCTCCTGCTCCCGATGACTCCATCCGACAGAGCACAGCCTGCAGGAGAACACGTGCGCATTGGAACTACTGTCGACCACGAGCGCAGCACAAGGTCCGACCCAGCCTACCCGGCTGTCCCCGAGGTTGGCCACGTACACGACGTCATCCACCGCCAGCAAGCACGTCACCGTGGAGCCGTCCTTCCAGGCTGGCTTCCTGTTTCCGGGACAGAGACAGCGAGGATGAGAGAGAAAAGCTGCAGGGCGGCATCGTCACCACAGGATGTTCAGCTGGTTGGTGCCTGCGCGCTGGGCTGAACCATCATCTCACTGACACAAACAGAAACCCTGAGATGTTTCATGCTGATGCCACCTCCACCTGTGGGCAGGGTTTATTAGGGCGCCGCATCAGCTCTTACTGGCTGGAGGCTTTCTTCAGGAAGTCTTCATCCGTCTGACGAAACGTGTCGAGCAGACATTTCCGGATCAGGCCGTCCACATTCTCTGTTTCTCCTAAAGTGATGGAGAAGCAACCTTCTGAATATCAACACACTTCAGGAAGGAATATACACCTCTGTGCTTGACTCTCCAGGTTAATGGTGAGACGTTACCTCCGGTCTGGAGGACTGAAGGTCCTCACCCTAACCTCTCATCGCAGCGCGCTAACAGCACTTTTAATGCTACATATAGAAAAGCCCTTTTGTGCATGAAAATCATTCTTTTCTTCATATGAAAAATGAACTTGGATCGTTGTGTGTTTGGACCTTTTAGAACTTACGGACGGGAAACTTTTTGGCCAGGATTTGATGAAGATTCTCTGCTGCAAACTGAGAAGCTCGAGCGCCACCGTGACCATCAAATACTGCAAAGTACGAAACGCGACACCTGTAGAGGACAGGAAAGGTCAGGAGCGTGCTCACCAGCTCTGGCTGGACGTCCGTCCGTCCGTCAGCCATTCGGCTCTTACACATTGTGCGGGAGAGCAGCCAGACAAGCGCCCATGTCAGGCAGCAGCACGTGAGCATCCTGCATCTCATCGCGCTCGCCACGCCGCGCTGCCACGTAGCCCTTCAGCACGGGGAGCCCTGAAACACAACGCCGGTCAACGCTGCACGCCACACTGGCTGATGTACTCGCCAATGAAGGAGGAGCAAACATGATGGTGGAAGAGCTGAAAACCTTCTTTACAAACTTTGGTCTGGCTGCGCTCCTCCTCCTCCTCCTCCTCCTCAGCATCCCGTTTTCGTTTCAGTGTTTTCGTTTCACTTTCTTTCTCTTTGGTGATCTGGAGTGACGTTGTGGAAACAGGAGCTGACAGAAACACAAGAATTAAACCCAAATTTGGTGAGAACGTGTAAGGTGCATTCAGGAGCCATTCTGTTGGAGGTATGGACGGACCTCCTGACAGCTCTCCAGTTCCTGGAATTATTGAAATGGTTCCCGTAGCTGAGGTTCTCATTTTCTGACGTCAACACAAAATACTTGAGTTGTTTTTGCTGAAATAATCAAATGCATTCGCAGTTAAACTTACTAGGGGACTGTGTGGGTTCCGGCAAGTCACCAAAAAGATCCATCCTGCTCCAATGCTAGCTAGCTACAATGCTAGCTTCGGAGTAGAGCCGAGTGTTCGGGTGGACGAGCTAGCTGAGGCTAACACAGAGGCAAGTTCACACATTTAATCGATCTTCTGAAACGAATCCAAATGTTTTGATAACTGAAAGATTTGGTTTCAATCTGAAGAGTAAAGACCCCCACGATCTGCACCAGTTACGACCAAGTTAGCTGCCACGATGACGTCATTTCCGGCAGCTGCAGAAGACCCGGTGACGTCAGTAGATGCCAGAGATGTTGGTGGCGTCACAATAGTTTAAAAATGTCCAATACTGTAGTTTAATAGTGCTCATAAATTCGTTTTAACTAAAGCTAAACTACAACAGATGTTTGATAATTAGTAACTTATTTAGCGTTGGTATAGATTCACATTTAAAAACTCGCACTGCTGTGGACTCTGATTGGGTAAAGCGCCTTTATGTTCAGCCAATGGGGCGCGAGGGGACCACGTGACCACGGCGATGGAACATTAAACCGAAGTTATTTGGAGAAAGTTGCGTGAAACTTGCAGCATTGGCGTCATGCGCTTGCGTGTGTGGTGCGTTTGGACCAGCTGGATGTTGAGTGTCCACGGCGCTGCTGAGCAGCGTCCTGTCCCCGCGGAGAGAGCCCCAAAGCCCGCAGCGGAACCGCGGGGACCCGGGGGGCAGATCGGCGAGAGGAGGGCCACTGTGGACGGGTGAGCAGCACAGACGAACCAGCAGAGTCCTTCACATTTCAATCTGAAGGTCTTCACCGCAGCCGAATCCAGATATTGGACCCAGATAAATATTAGCGTGTCCAAACATGCCATGAATACAATTAGCCTAGTAAAAAATGGAAATCCCAGACGCTGCCAAATTAGCCCGTTAGCACTATTAACGGGTTTCTGCTGCTGACTGATGTCTTAAAATCCCATTTTTGTAATTATTTTATTGTATTTTGATTGGATTTCTGACATCACTGCGAGCTGGAGATACTCATGCCTTGCAATACCGCGTCACACCAGAGGGGGCGATATCTACCTCCGATATTACAGGCTTTGATGCTAACAGGTAAACGAAGCAAAGGAGCTAATTGTCACGAGCTTTTTTTTTTTCTTTCTTTTTTTAGATATTGCGGTCAGGCTGTGCCCCATGCTAATATGTCATTAGCTTTGTGGCTAATCTCGCTAATTGTACTAAAGGAATGTAAGTGGGAGGGTTGTTTCAGTCACACTGAATAAACAAGAATGTGTATGTGTGTGTGTGTGTGTGGGGGGGGGGGGGGGGGGGCTGTGTGAACACTGAGGATTTAAACATTACTCTCTCACACACACACACACACACACACACACACAGCCTGTGTTTTCTCGCTCTCTCTCTCTACTTGATACACCTGTGTGAGGTCAGTTTAATGTTTGACCTGAAGTTGACCTGCTAATTGAGTTCTCTTAAACAAGTTGTTGAGGAAACACACACACACACACACCCCTTTGTGTGCAGCTGATCAGTCTCTGAATGTTCCCTGTATGGTAAATGAATATCTCCCATAATGCATTGTGAGGAGCAACGTACATTCACGTCTCCCTCCCCAGGAATATGTATCATTCTTTATTCTCTGGCGAGCACAGGAGGAGCGACAGGTGAAGCTAATCAGTAATGATTTCTGCTGTGATGCTATGGCTACGCTCAGTAGGTCATGTGTTCTGTTCCCTGAGCAGGGAGCAGAATCAGGTTAGCATTTTAGACGCAGCGGCGTTCTGGCACAGCTGACCCGGGGTCAGCAGAGGTGACCCAACATGTGGAATCCTCCAGATGTTGATGAGGCTTCCCTCTGATCTGATTGGTCCGATTGTGGTCAGATTCTTCGCCGGCATCGACGACACGAGGCTCCTGTTTGTTTGTTTGTGATGCTAGCTGAGGATTCCACAACAACGTAAAACCCACATTTAAATGATTTGGTTTCAAAAATCCAACTCAAAGAACAAAATGGACATTTGTCAGTTTTGTTTTTAAGTTTTGAGCTCACTGATCGACAATGAGGATGTTTCCGTCTAGAATATGACGGCTGTAAATGTTATTTAACGAGATTAAAGTCGTTTACTTCCAGCCCGTTAGTGTGTTCTTAAATGGTTCTGGTTTGTCTTGATTGGACCTTGAGCTGTCCTGAATGTTGTCTACAGGTGATCAACAAAAAGGCTTCTTTATTATTTTAAGCCTTTAATATTCAGAGTGACACATGCTTAAAATAATGCTTAAAATATTTAAGAGTTTAAGAGTATATTTGGAATCAGTGGCATTGTAAGCTGGAATGTTTAAGAAAACAGCCCTGAAAGATGCTCCGGTGGCTTCTATAAACCCTTTAAAGTCTCTGATTGAACTGCAAACATCTCTCCATAAATCCCCCCCCCTCTGTTGCAGTCCCGTCTGTGGCCTTTTCTGCTGTCACATGACCAGACGCTGCCCCAAAGGTGAGTGCAGCTACTGCTAACACCTGTGTGACCCACACGCTGACCTCTGACCTCTGACCTGCACAACAGCAAACTTCAGATTAGCCTCGTGTGATTAGCATTACAAGCTCCCCCCTCTCTCTGCTCTCTCCCCCCTCTCTGCTCTCCCTCTCCTCTCTCCCTCTCTCCCCCCTCTCTGCTCTCCCTCTCCTCTCTCCCTCTCTCCCCCCTCTCTGCTCTCCCTCTCTCTCCCCCCCTCCCCCTCCCACCCCCTCCCCCTCTCTGCCCTCTCTCCCTCCCTCTCTCTCCCCCTCTCTCCCTCCCTCTCTCCCTCCCCTCTCCCCCTCTCTGCTCTCTCTCCCTCCTCCCCCCTCTCTCCCTCCCTCTCTCCCCCCCTCTCTCTCCCTCTCTCCCCCTCCCTCTCCCTCTCTCTTCCCCCCCCCCCCCCCCCCCTCTCAGACCATGGTGGAGTGAGTGATATATAGTGTTTTTCCAAACATTTTCTATCCCCTAATCTTAATTATCACACTGGGGGGTGTTTAATCCCATTGGGGAGCACTTTTCTGTAGTTTTGATTGTTTGTTCGCTGTCTTTGTTGGGATTGTTTGGCGGCCACGGTCGCCATGCCGGTCATGGCGGCGGCACCGGGAGTCTCCGATACTCACCCGCAGACACGCCGTTAAACTCTCCACCGGCCGGTGTGTCCGTGGAGGAGTGCGCCCCGGCTGGGGGGGGACTGTGGGTCACGGAAGCGTGAAGTCCGCGTCCAGGATGAGCAGCGATTCTGGGGACCACCCGTCACGCACAGGACACGGGTCACACACAGGACATGGGACACGCACAGGTCACGGGTCACACACAGGACACGGGTCAGGCACAGGTCACGGGTCACACACAGGACACGGGTCACGCACAGGTCACGGGTCACGCAGACACGCACAGGTCACGGGTCACGCAGACACGCACAGGTCACGGGTCACACACAGGACACGGGTCAGGCACAGGTCACGGGTCACACACAGGACACGGGTCACGCACAGGTCACGCAGACACGCACAGGTCACGGGTCACACACAGGACACGGGTCACGCACAGGTCACGGGTCACGCAGACACGCACAGGACACGGGTCACACACAGGACACGGGTCAGGCACAGGTCACGGGTCACACACAGGACACAGGTCACGCAGACACGCACAGGTCACGGGACACGCAGACACGCACAGGTCACGGGTCACACACAGGACACGGGTCAGGCACAGGTCACGCAGACACGCACAGGTCACGGGTCACACACAGGTCACGGGACATGCAGACACGCACAGGTCACGGGTCACGCACAGGTCACGGGACATGCACAGGTCACGGGTCACACACAGGTCACGGGACATGCAGACACGCACAGGTCACGCAGACATGCACAGGTCACGGGTCACGCAGACACGCACAGGTCACGGGTCACGCACAGGTCACGGGTCACGCACAGGTCACGGGACACGCAGACACGCACAGGTCACGGGTCACGCACAGGTCACGGGACACGCAGACATGCACAGGTCACGGGTCACACACAGCTCACGGGACACGCAGACACGCACAGGTCACGGGTCACACACAGGTCACGGGACATGCACAGGTCACGGGTCACGCACAGGTCACGGGTCACGCACAGGTCACGGGACATGCACAGGTCACGGGTCACGCACAGGTCACGGGACACGCAGACACGCACAGGTCACGGGTCACGCACAGGTCACGGGACACGCAGACACGCACAGGTCACGGGTCACGCACAGGTCACGGGACACGCAGACACGCACAGGTCACGGGTCATGCACAGGTCACGGGTCACACACAGGTCACGGGACATGCACAGGTCACGGGACATGCACAGGTCACGGGTCACGCACAGGTCACGGGACACGCACAGGTCACGGGACACGCAGACACGCACAGGTCACGGGTCACGCACAGGTCACGGGACATGCACAGGTCACGGGTCACGCACAGGTCACGGGACACGCACAGGTCACGGGACACGCACAGGTCACGGGACATGCACATGCCCCCCTCTCACTTTTTCTTGGGCCTGGAGCGTAGGAACGGCCAGAGGAGGATGAGAGTCGAGGATGGACAAGTGCTTGAGGACTGGTGTCCTCTGGTGTCACCCATGCTGTGGCCCCGCCTGGCATGGGTGGACCCCCCAAACCTGCTGACCAGGATACAGGCGGTCATGGTGGATTTCTTCTGGGACCGTCTGCACTGGATACCAGAGTGTCCTTTTTCTGCCGAGGGAGGAAGGAGGACTTGGCTTGGTCCACCTGGAAGGAGGAGGAGGAGGAGGAGGCCTCAACTGAATATTGTGTTCTTTTTGTTTGGATCATGGTTTTGTTCTTCTAAAATTGACATAAATTAAATTGAGTTTTTGAAAAATCAAATCTCTCTCTTATATACACTTCTCCCATTTCTACAGTCAGATGTCCTCAACGTTGCCGTAGCAACACTTCCTGTCAGCACTTTTCCAAGTGTTTCCTCGTACCGTCTTTCAGTCCTTCAGAACCAGGACCACTAACCTCAACCAGACCCATTCATAACCATAGAAGCATGGCAACAGCAAGACCGAGCAGAACCACGGTCCTGAGTCCAGAAGAGGAGCCACAGTCCGAGTTCAGACCTGAAAGGGACCCGTCCTCTTCAGAAGAGCTGAGCCAGATGGCCAATCACACCACTCCTGAGTTCCACCACCTGACATGGACAGGAAGCTCTGAGGAGATCCAGCAGGAAGCTCCAAGGTCTCAAAGACCTCATTTAAAGACCAGTCAGAATCCTGATCATGAAGAATACAAGACAAGGCTGGGTCCAAACCACACCTCTGTCCAGGTCTCCACAGTCCAGAACATGGACTCAGACAGCAGGGCCACATCAAAGTCCAGGTCTGGCTCTCATCCAGTGACGGCAGACAGGAAAAACCGTCCTCTGAGGTGAGACATGGTGCTGCAGCCCGTCTACCTGTGGGCTCCAGCAACAAACACCCACCCAAACTGGGTCCTGTTAAAAGGAGCAGTGCTGCGTTTGGCCAGCAGGGGGAGCTCTGCAAGTGGTTACACAGCACCTGGAATACTGTAATGAAGGCTGGTTCCTCTCAGAGGTCCCAAGCCTGGAGGTTGGGGTTAGGGTTAGGATTGGTTAGGGTTAGTTAGGGTTAGTTAGGGTTTAGGGTTGGTTGGGGTTAGAATGGGTTAGGGTTAGTTAGGGTTGGTTGGGGTTAGAATGGGTTAGGGTTAGTTAGGGTTGGTTTGGGGTTAGAATGGGTTAGGCTTAGTTAGGGCTATGGTTAGTTAGGGTTGGGGTTAGAATGGGTTAGGCTTAGTTAGGGCTATGGTTAGTTAGGGGTTGGGGTTAGAATGGGTTAGGGTTAGTTAGGGCTATGGTTAGTTAGGGGTTGGGGTTAGAATGGTTAGGGTTAGTTAGGGCTATGGTTAGTTAGGGGTTAGGGTTAGGGTGCGTCTTCATGATGCCTTGACGGGTTTGAGTTGAGAATCCAGATGTTGTTTTCCAGCTGTCTGAAAAGAACCCAAATCATTCAATGAACCTGTGCAAACGTCCTGAACTATAGTCTCAGAATGAAACCCTGATTTGGCCTCACTTTGTGTGGCATTAAAGACACGTCATTTCTACCCATGCTACCTGTTAGCTTAGCATAGCATAATAACTCGCATCCCAAAATGTTAAAGCCTGTGTTTTGCTTGTGGCAGCCTGAGGGAGGCCCAGGCCCTGCTGATGAGGAAGACGCTGGTAAGGGGAGGAAGAGGAGCCAAGATGGCCACTGCGCTGATGAATCACATCGAGAAGGAGAGGAAGAAACTGTCTGTGGCATCATCATCATCATTGATACCAAGAAGCACGAGGAGGAAGGGCGAGTACGGCGTCCATTTGCCCTCCCCCGCAGGTCCGTCCACACGCACATTAATGTAGAAGGTTGCCTAGAGCAGTGGTCCCCAACCACCGGGTCGTGGACCGGTACTGGTCCGTGGACCGCTGGTTGGGGACCGCTGGCCTAGAGAGCCTGAAAGCTGATGTTCCTGCATCCCTCAGGCCAAGTGCAGGAGGGGGAGATGTTGTTCACTCCACCCTGACAAAAATCCTCATCCTGCCTTTTGGATTTGTCTGTTAGCAATAATCCGGCTCTGCTGTTGCTGCAGTTTCCACAGCTGTTGATGAGAAAATCATCCAAAACCATATTTGATAAATGTGACGGTTGAATTCCTCCTGACAGTCAGATTGAGCAGGAATTCCTTTCATCTGATCCAGATGTCGACAAACCTCCTCTGATTAGAACCAAACCTCACCTCGCTTTTCTGACTTTCTGAGTAAAAAGATCCTGAAGCTTTCTAGAATGTGTTCTTTGGTTTTTCCGATGCTTCATTTTATAGCTGTATTTTGATTTTTGGACATATTTTCCAAGCTATGAAGGCTGTGTTTGTTCATTAGCTAGCATTTACTTTAAATAAAAGCTTAACAAATGATCGTAGCAATACCGTGTTGTCATAATGGTTCTCACACTCTTCGACTCTTCTGTTGTCAAACGAGTAATATGTGTTAACTATTAACTAACAAGCAGGTCAGTTCCCCCAAAATTGACTTAAACCCCTAGTAATTACTGTGTAAACGCAGTTGTAATACAAGCTTCCATCCCATAGTAGGTTGCTTTATGATTAAAGCCCCGAACTCCATCACAACCTTATAAATCAGACTGAATGGCAGAATAATGAACCTGACAGCCATATATGACATCACACACAATGCTAACCCTAACCTCTGGGGCCACAATGCTAACCCTAACCTCTGGAGCCACAATGCTAACCTTAACCCTAACCTCTGGGGCCACAATGCTAACCCTAACCTCTGGAGCCACAATGCTAACCTTAACCCTAACCTCTGGGGCCACAATGCTAACCCTAACCTCTGGGGCCACAATGCTAACCCTAACCTCTGGAGCCACAATGCTAACCCTAACCCTAACCTCTGGGGCCACAATGCTAACCCTCTGGAGCCATAATGCTAACCCTCTGGAGCCATAATGCTAACCCTAACCCTCTGGAGCCACAATGCTAACCCTCTGGAGCCATAATGCTAACCCTAACCCTCTGGAGCCATAATGCTAACCCTAACCCTCTGGAGCCATAATGCTTACCCTCTGGAGCCACAATGCTAACCCTCTGGAGCCATAATGCTAACCCTAACTTTCTGGAGCCATAATGCTAACCCTAACTTTCTGGAGCCATAATGCTAACCCTCTGGAGCCACAATGCTAACCCTCTGGGGCCACAATGCTAACCCTCTGGAGCCATAATACTAACCCTCTGGAGCCATAATGCTAACCCTAACCCTCTGGAGCCATAATGCCAACCCTCTGGAGCCATAATGCTAACCCTAACCCGCTGGAGCCATAATGCTAACCCTAACCCTCTGGAGCCATAATGCTTACCCTCTGGAGCCACAATGCTAACCCTCTGGAGCCATAATGCTAACCCTAACTTTCTGGAGCCATAATGCTAACCCTAACTTTCTGGAGCCATAATGCTAACCCTCTGGAGCCATAATGCTAACCCTAACCCTCTGGAGCCATAATGCCAACCCTCTGGGGCCATAATGCTAACCCTCTGGAGCCATAATGCTAACCCTAACCCTCTGGAGCCATAATGCCAACCCTCTGGAGCCATAATGCTAACCCTAACCCTCTGGAGCCATAATGCTAACCCTAACCCTCTGGAGCCACAATGCTAACCCTCTGGAGCCACAATGCTAACCCTAACCCTCTGGAGCCATAATGCTAACCCTAACCCTCTGGAGCCATAATGCTTACCCTCTGGAGCCACAATGCTAACCCTCTGGAGCCATAATGCTAACCCTAACCCTCTGGAGCCACAATGCTAACCCTCTGGAGCCACAATGCTAACCCTAACCCGCTGGAGCCATAATGCTAACCCTAACCCTCTGGAGCCACAATGCTAACCCTGGGAGCAGAGGGAACGCTACGATGTTCATGGAACAGGCTTGTTTTCAGAGAAGTGAATGGTAGTCTGGCCCGAGTGTTGTGATTAGAACAGGAAACAGTTCCTGTTATTGTCCAGCTGGGACCAGAGAACACAGGAATGTGACGGAGATGGAAAGAGTGATCAAACATTCCCAGTGCCGAGCCCAAAGGTCAGAGTTCAACTGGTGCAACAGTTTCAGAGGCTGGAGTGAAGGACACCAGATTTACATCTAAATCCAGATTAATGGGATTCTGATGACAGGTGGAGTGTGTCATGGTGATGATGTAATGTGTTTGTGGTGGGGGTGTGTGTGTGTGTGTGTGTGGTGGGGGTGTGTGTGTGTGTGTGTGTGTGGTGGGGGTGGGTGTGTGTGTGTGGTGGGTGTGTGTGTGTGTGTGTGTGGTGGGGGTGGGTGTGTGTGTGTGTGCGCAGGACATGAGATCATACCAAAACAGCAGTAGAAAAAAAAACAGCCTTTTTTCCACCAGAACACACCCATGTGTGTGTGAGTGTGTGTGTGTGTGTGTGTGTTTGTGTGTTTGTGTGTGTGTGTGTGTGTGGGGGGGGGGGGTTGTTAGGGTTTAAAAATGTGCTATTTCTTAAAAAGCAAGAGAACTGCTGATAAAAAGATGAATCTAAAATCTGACGAACGAGAGAACAGATCTGCTAAACATTTAGTCTGGAGCTGCTTACTGCTTTTAATTATCTCTCTCTATCTCTCTCTCTCCCCCTCCCTCGCTCCCCTCCCTCTCTCGCTCCCCCCCTCTCTCTCTTCCCTCTCTCTCTCCCCCTCCCTCTCTCTCCCCCCCTGTCTCTACCCCCCTCTCTCCCCCTCCCTCACTCACTCCCCCCTCTCTCTCTCCCCCTCCCTCGCTCCCCCCCTCTCTCTCTTCCCTCTCTCTCTCCCCCTCCCTCACTCACTCCCCCCCTCTCTCTCTCCCCCCTCCCTCGCTCCCCCCTCTCTCTCTTCCCTCTCTCTCTCCCCCTCCCTCTCTCTCCCCCCTGTCTCTACCCCCCCTCTCTCTCCCCCTCCCTCACTCGCTCCCCCCCTCTCTCTCTCCCCCTCCCTCGCTCCCCCCTCTCTCTCTCCCCCTCCCTCGCTCCCCCCTCTCTCTCTTCCCTCTCTCTCTCCCCCTCCCTCTCTCTCCCTCCCCCCCCCTCTCTGTAATGCAGTCAAAATGAGCGTCATAGAAAAAAGGAGGGAGAAAAGAGCCCAAACACTAGAGAGGGAGAGAGAGGGAGAGGGCGAGTCAGGGAGAGGGAGTCAGAGGGGGTAGCTCCAGGAGTCAGTAGTCAGATGTGAACCGCTCAGGGGAGCTCTAAGGATCACGAGGAAGTGTGAGGAACCGTGGGGACGACATGGCGTGCTCATCCCTCTCCATCCTCCTCATGTGTCTTCTGTCAGTTGATGGACAGACGGGAGGAGCTGAGAGGATCAAGTTGACGTTCACTCCAACGACCTGCACGGTGCACTGCTTCCAGAGGCAATGTGTCAACTACTGCAAGCAAGGCAACGTGACCACGCTCTACAGCGGCGAGGGAGGAGCCGGCAGGCCGGACGGCGCCCGGCGCTCAGGCTTCAGAGTATGTAAGTGTGGAAGAGAGCAGCACAAATGGAGCCTCTGGAGTAGACGCTGTCTCCAACGCTGACACGGTCACACCTCCGGGATCTGTGACGAGTTTGAGCTTTGATCTGAGCAGCTCTCAGTTTGAGCTTTGATCTGAGCAGCTCTCAGTTTGAGCTTTGATCTGAGCAGCTCTCCGTTTGAGCTTTGATCTGAGCAGCTCTCAGCTAAAACTCTCAAAAAAACCTTCCTTTAATTTTCTGCTCAAACATCTGCTCTTCTGTCTGAAGTCCATGTTTGAGGCAGCATCTTTATGATGGTCATCTCCCAGGCCTGAAGCTGAGCCAGCAAACAGTGACATCATCGAAACACACACACACACGTATTGTTTGTTTATCTGTTGTTGTGGTGAAATGGTTGAGACAAAGAGGAACCAACAGGGTGGAAGGCACGACACCAACATGTGGCTTTCATTTTTATTTTCACACACACACACACACACACACACACAGTCTGCAACAGCACTTGGGGGTGATGACATCACATGGTTTAAAGGTCACCCCCCCACCCTCATTCATGCTTCTGGAGCTTCAAAGTTTCTCCTGACTGGAAGAAACTTCATTTGGAACAAACGTTGGCTGGTCTCATGCGCACGTTCACCTGTTCACGGTTGGATTTGGCTTTGGTTCCTGGACTAAACTTACAGGAACGTTTCAGAAAGCAGGTTTAGTGAAAACCCTGAATTTGTCAACCCAGAGATGGGAAAGTGTGTTTTAGCTTCATGAAGCCACCTGAGGGTTAGGCTTAGGGTTAGGGTTAGGGTTAGGGTTAACCCTTAACTCTGAGTCGGTAACCTGGCAACACACTGGATGAAAGCATGAGTTTGATCCGGCGGGCTGAAGGGAGAGTGGCACATGGCCAGTTGATGTTGGAGCGCAGGATTATCAGAGTTTAATACAATCAATAGCTGATTAATACCTGGCAGACAACAGACAGAGAACTCCCCGACTCCTCTGAAGAGGGTTGGAATCATCTGGCACATCCCCATTTTCTGCACCTCTGCAGTGACTTGTCAGGTCTCTGTTTTCTCCTGGACCCCAAAGCAGGCAGAAACTGTCCAAAAAGCTTGACCGTCCTCCTGGACCGCAGGGGAAGCACTCGTCCAGTCTTCTGTTGTGCACAGAGAATTAAGATCATCCCCTGAATACAGTTAATAAAGCAAACTATTACCTGTTGACAAGAGAGGTGCAAGCCCTGGAAAGTGCATAGAAACTATTTTGGGGTAGTTCAATTAAATAAAATGGTTGTGGATATCATGGAATCACTAAACCCCTTAATATCTGGGTTGTGAGTTGTTTCAGGAGAGAATGCAGACAGTGAGCTGAACTATGCTATCTGTACACGTGCTACATTTTACCATATGTTTAGGCAGAGCAAAGTCCAGGTATGGCCAAATATTTAGCACATCGACTCAAAGGTGGGACCCCAAAATGCAGACAGGAGACAAAATCCAGAGGAGAAAAGATTTAATTTACAAAAGAGCAATCGTGTCCTGATTGTTGAGACCTCTGGAGAGAGAAAACAGGAAAGTAAGTTAAGTACAGCGCAGTTGCAGAGTACGTGAACACTCGGTTACCAACGGCAATGATGAAACGATGTGACGCTGATTGGCTGATTCCCAATCACACTGATTAGCTGCAGGTGAGGCAGCAGCTAGCATAAGCAGAAAACTGGGTAAACCACACCCTCTAAAGCAGTGGTCCCCAAACTACGGCCCGTGGGCCGGATACGGCCCGCCTCCACATGTGGTCTGGCCCCCTGAACAATACCAGAAAGCATTTTGATTTTTTTTTTCATATATGTGTATTTGTATTTGATAATAAAGTTGGACTTTAGAGACTGCTCATATGAGTCATTTAAGTAAGAGATTCTGCTCTGACAACTAAGCTGAACTTGGACCTGTTAAGATTGTGCACAGCACAACAGAAAGTTTATGTTCCATGGACTTTTCCTATGTGAAGAAACCAGAGAGGGTTGTTTGGTTATTATTTATTTCATTAATAGTGTTATTGTTTATTTCCTGACTTTTGCTCTGTGAAGAATCCAGAAAGGGTTATTTGATTGTGCTTTCTTGAAAACAATATTTTTTTACGTTTAGGCACCCCTGCAATCCTCCCACTTTTTCTGTTACAAACTGCGCCCGGCCCCTTATCAGAGAAGGGAAAGGTTATGTGGCCCTCACAGGAAAAAAGCGTGGGGACCCCTGCTCTAAAGGAATCAATTACACAATTACACAATTACAAGAGAAGCTGTAAACACAGAAAAACGTTGTATTTTAGGGATATAGCCCAAGAACTAAGTGTAAGATTGATCAACCTTGGCCTCCTGCAGGCTGGGAGGATGGTTGGTGTATAGATGTACGGCACCCACTTGTTAGTGAAATAGCTAGATATCCAGCTTTAATGTGTGTGTGTGTGTGTGGGGGGTGGGGGGGGGGGGGGGTGGGGGGGGGGGGGGGGGGGGGTGTGTGGGGTGGGGGTGGGGGTGTGTGTGTGTGTGGGTGTGTGTGTGTGGGGGTGTGTGTGTGTGTGTGTGTGTGTGTGGGGGGGGGTGATATAAACAGTACACTCACACAGAGTTTAACTTGATTCCAAACGTAGAATAAATATTTGAAGATTTTGTTGGATTAAGCAGATGATGTAGAGATGTTGATGCTTTAAACTGTGATCATAGATTCAATTAAATCAATCAATCAATAATGACCAAAGAATAACAACATTTTGTTGATCATGATAAGGAAACTCCTCAGAGTTTCCAAGTGGAACAACATCTCTGAAGAACCTCCAGTAGCTATCAGCGTGCTCTGATGGTGAGACTGGGTTTGTTTACTGGTTCATAAAATCAGATGATCAATTCTTCTCATCTCCGTGACTTCTGATCAAACCTTCATGGTTCCTTCATGTTGCTCATAACGAAGCTAGACCGTTTGGAGCCTGGTCCAGGTCCACACCTAAGTCTCCACCCAGCCTTCTCCTAGCAACAGCTGTGTGTTTTCTGCCCAGCAGTAAACATGATGGATGTGTGTTAGTGTTGGCCTAGTGTCTATGTGTGTGTCTGTGTGGTTTTTTATACTTGTTCTTTTTCCCAGCAAATTTCCAGCAATCAGACATTTTGTTTCAGTTTAGACTTGAGTTAAAGTTTTTTGTGTAGCTGATCAAGCACTGAATCAATCAATCAATTTTTATTTATAAAGCGTCTGTTACAATCAAATCCGTCTCTAGACCCTCTCCAGATTCCCAGGACCTGACCCCCAACCAACAACAGTGGCAGGAAAAACTCCCCTTTAACAGGAAGAAACCTGGAGCAGGACCAGGCTCATATAGGGGGACCCTCCTGCTGATGGGGGGGGAGAGGAGAGGAGAGGAGAGGAGAGGAGAGGAGGGGAGAGGAGAGGAGAGGAGAGGAGAGGAGAGGAGAGGAGAGGAGGGGAGGGGAGGGGAGGGGAGAGGAGAGGAGAGGAGGGGAGGGGAGGGGAGGACCCAGCAGGGTGCCAGCAGCCTGGTGATCAGGTGATCATGTTTCTGAACCCCGGCAGCCTCGGCCTATAGCAGCATAGCTAAGATGCTAACCTGCCACATCAGTAGCTTCCTGATCTTTGAGATGTTCCTCAGGTGAAAAAAGGCACTTCTAGAGACTAATTTAATGTGTGAGTTGAAGGAGAGATTTTGATCAAAAGTTACTCCTAGATTCCTCACAGAGAGACTAGATGTTAATGAGATACCATCTAGAGTGATCCTGTGATCTAATCTATCCCTGAGAGGTTCAGGACCAAACACCATGACCTCAGTTTTTCCTGGGTTAAGGAGGAGGACATTTGAAGACATCCAGGACTTTATGTCTTTAAGACAGGTCTGGAGCTTCACTAACTTCTCTGTCTCTTCTGGTTTCATGGATAAATAAAGCTGAGTGTCATCAGCATAACAATGAACATTTATCCCATGCTGCCGAATAATGTTCCCTAAGGGAAGCATGTACAATGTGAAGAGGATTGGTCCGAGTCCAGAACCTTGAGGAACTCCATGGCTAACCCTACTATATGAGGAGGGAACACCATGGACATGAGCAAACTGGTATCTGTCAGATAAATCTGATCTAAACCAGTCTAGTGCTGTCCCTTTAATCCCAATCACATGTTCCAGTCTATGTAACAGGATGCTGTGATCAACTGGATCAAAAGCAGCACTGAGGTCCAGCAGAACCAGCATAGAAACCAGTGATGTGAAGTAAAAGTGATTTGAAGCAGTAAAAGTAGACACAGTTGTAGTACTGGGCGTTGTCTCCACAGTTCAGTGTCCTCTGCTCTGTAAGAACGGCGGCTCCTGTCTGCGGCCTGATCACTGTTCCTGCCCACCAAACTTCACGGGGAAGTTCTGCCAGATACCTGTCACCCCAACGGCTCTTGCGCCCTCTTCCAGCAACAACATCATCGGGCCAGAGCAGCTCTCTGCCACCGCAACCAATTGGGTGTATTCGCACTCTCAGTTCCAGGAGGTGACAAGTGCCGGAGGTCAGTCAGTCTCAGATCTGATGCTAACATACATACTACCCTCGCCAGCCATTTATCCTCAAAGACAATGTTAACTTTGTGCAGCCCCGAGCCCAACCATGGTAAAGGTGACAGTGCATCACCCCCCAGAGGCCAATGTCAAGATCCACCATGTCCAGAAGGTTGGTCCTGTACTCCCTGTGTACCCTTGCTAGGGTAACTCTCACTGAACCATTTGTGCTTCGCTGCAGGTGCCAGATTCCAGTCCCGCCTTGCAGGCTCTCGAGTCGTCCATGTCCTCAGGGTCAGCAGGTGCTCCAGCTCCAGCGGTTGGGTGGCCCCAGATCTTGGGGGGGGGCAGGAACACCAATCAGCAGTTCAAGTACTGTTTCAGCGAGGTGAAGAATGGACGGGTGAGTTGAGAGGGACTTCTTGACCCGTTTAAACCTTTTAAAAGTTCAAATTTAGGATTTTTCATTTTTAGGTTGATGTTTGGATTGTTGGAATAAACAAAAGTTTGTGCCATTTAGAATTGTGGCTTAAAAGAACCGATTAAAATAAAACAGACAGATTTGGTTCCCGTCAAGAAAAACCAGTTCTGAGTTTCAGGTTGTAAAGGGGCCTCTGAAATGTCAAATTACTGACATGTGATCTCTCCAGAGGGCCCTTAAAATGTTCCAGAGGTTCAAAACTGCAACATCTGGTGCACTAACTGAGTATTCTGTCAGAAAGTTCTGAGAATTTCTCCGAATTCTTTTAATTTTTAACTTTAACTTGATTTACTTTGTCTAGTTAGAAAACACAATCGAATCTCCTTGTATTCAAATATTCATGCACTCAGTTGTCCTCTCCTATGTTTTTGATTTATTTAAAAAGAACAAAGAAATACTTTTGTATTATTTGTATTTTTTTCCAACATTGATGTCTGTCCCCCTTAGAGGGTTAGCGTTAGCTATGCTGCTAAAAAATCTGCTAAGACATTATTAATACTTATCTGCACTGGGGCTGGAACCGACAACCTTCCGTCTGTCAGCCCAGACCTCAACAGACTGAGCTGCCCCACCCACTTATACATACAATAGGTCCTTTTAAGTTCTATTTAGAAAGGGGGAGAATTTGCACCTTAGACATGAAGTGTGTGTGTGTGTGTGTGTGTGTGTGTGTGTGTGTGTGTGTGTGTGTGTGTGTGTGTGTGTGTGTGTGTGTAGTGCAGCTCTCGTCTGCGTGGTCTGAGAAGTAAGGAAAATTGCTGCAGAGGCTTTGGGAAGGCCTGGGGGGACAATGACCAATGTGTCCTCTGTCCTCAAAACAAAGGTACGTCCACACGAGGACTCTCATACACATAGTCCATGACCTAACCCTAGTCCATGACCCTAACCCTAGTCCATGACCTAACCCTAGTCCATGACCCTAACCCTAGTCCATGACCTTAACCCTAGTCCATGACCTAACCCTAGTCCATGACCCTAACCCTAGTCCATGACCCTAACCCTAGTCCATGACCTAACCCTAGTCCATGACCCTAACCCTAGTCCATGACCCTAACCCTAGTCCATGACCTTAACCCTAGTCCATGACCTAACCCTAGTCCATGACCCTAATCCTAGTCCATGACCCTAACCCTAGTCCATGACCTAACCCTAGTCCATGACCCTAACCCTAGTCCATGACCTTAACCCTAGTCCATGACCCTAACCCTAGTCCATGACCTAACCCTAGTCCATGACCCTAACCCTAGTCCATGACCCTAACCCTAGTCCATGACCTAACCCTAGTCCATGACCCTAACCCTAGTCCATGACCCTAACCCTAGTCCATGACCCTAACCCTAGTCCATGACCTAACCCTAGTCCATGACCCTAACCCTAGTCCATGACCTAACCCTAGTCCATGACCCTAACCCTAGTCCATGACCCTAATCCTAGTCCATGACCCTAACCCTAGTCCATGACCTTAACCCTAGTCCATGGCCCTAACCCTAGTCCATGACCTAACCCTAGTCCATGACCCTAACCCTAGTCCATGACCCTAACCCTAGTCCATGACCTTAACCCTAGTCCATGACCTAACCCTAGTCCATGACCTAACCCTAGTCCATGACCCTAACCCTAGTCCATGACCCTAATCCTAGTCCATGACCCTAACCCTAGTCCATGACCTTAACCCTAGTCCATGACCCTAACCCTAGTCCATGACCTAACCCTAGTCCATGACCCTAACCCTAGTCCATGACCCTAATCCTAGTCCATGACCCTAACCCTAGTCCATGACCTTAACCCTAGTCCATGACCCTAACCCTAGTCCATGACCCTAACCCTAGTCCATGACCTTAACCCTAGTCCATGATCCTAACCCTAGTCCATGACCTAACCCTAGTCCATGATCCTAACCCTAGTCCATGATCCTAACCCTAGTCCATGACCCTAACCCTAGTCCATGACCTTAACCCTAGTCCATGATCCTAACCCTAGTCCATGACCTAACCCTAGTCCATGACCCTAACCCTAGTCCATGACCTTAACCCTAGTCCATGATCCTAACCCTAGTCCATGACCCTAAACCTTCAAACAACCCTGTGTATCTATGTATGTGTATGGACCAAATTCTCTCTCTCTCTCTCTCTCTCATACACACACACACAGACACATTCTCTCTCTCTCTCTCTCTCTCTCTCTCTCTCTCTCTCTCTCGTTCTCTCTCTCACACACACACACACACACACACACACACACACACACACACACACACATTCTCTCTTCTCTCTCTCACACACACACACACACCCATTCTCTCTTCTCTCTCTCTCACACACACACACCCATTCTCTCTTCTCTCTCTCTCACACACACACACACACACACACACACACATTCTCTCTTCTCTCTCTCTCACACACACACACACACACCCATTCTCTCTTCTCTCTCTCTCTCACACACACACACACACACACACCCATTCTCTCTTCTCTCTCTCTCTCACACACACACACACACACACACACACACACACACACACACACACACACACACACATTCTCTCTTCTCTCTCTCACACACACACACACACCCATTCTCTCTTCTCTCTCTCTCTCTCACACACACACACACACCCACGCTCTCTCTCGCCTGTTGTTTTGGACTCTTCTTCATATGATTTGTATTTTGCTGAGTTACGATCAGGGTGAGACTGACTCATCGAACGTTGGATCCTGAGGAAAATTCTGAAGTGACTCATTCTGTAGATATGAACTTTGATCATGATGGTGATGTGGTCAACGCCGGACAGGAACCAGTCGAGATGTTTCTGTCTGTACTGAGGTCTGTCCTTCCTTACATTTCCTAGAGATGACATGAAACCGTCTGTGGCACCTCAACAGACGCAGTCTGTGGCACCCCTACAGACGCAGTCTGTGGCACTTCTGTCTGTGGCACTTTACAGATGCAGTCTATGGCACTTCTGTCTGTGGCACCTCTACAGACACAGTCTGTGGCACCTCTACAGACACAGTCTGTGGCACTTCTGTCTGTGGCACCTCTACAGACACAGTCTGTGGCACCTCTACAGACACAGTCTGTGGCACTTCTGTCTGTGGCACCTCTACAGACGCAGTCTGTGGCACTTCTGTCTGTGGCACCCCTACAGACGCAGTCTGTGGCACTTCTGTCTGTGGCACTTTACAGATGCAGTCTATGGCACTTCTGTCTGTGGCACCTCTACAGACGCAGTCTGTGGCACTTCTGTCTGTGGCACCTCTACAGACGCAGTCTGTGGCACTTCTGTCTGTGGCACCTCTACAGACACAGTCTATGGCACTTCTGTCTGTGGCACTTTACAGATGCAGTCTATGGCACTT
>NC_042295.1:197257-224757 GCF_901000725.2 Takifugu rubripes | reverse complement strand
GTGTGTGTGTTTGCAGATCACGATGAGTGTGAAGAGGAGAGCTGTGTGGGCGGAGCCTGTGTCAACACGGTTGGCTCCTATTACTGCAGCTGCCCGCCTCCTCTGCTGCTGGATGACACGCAGCGTACCTGTGTCAACTCCTCCCACATCACTGTGGGTGAGAGCCACTCGTTCACCGTGCTGGTTTGTTCGGGTCTTTCCTGTTGGTCACCTCGGGTGAGAACATGTGACCACTAATGGGTCAGCTGTGGGAGGAGGGCTTTGGGTGAATTAACCGGGAGCAGCTGCACTTTGTTTCCTGTTCCTGGACGTTCCTGGACAGATCCAGCTCCGATTATTGACCAGATGTCTGATTGCTGATCTGCAGATGAGAACCTGTCGGTGTGCTGGCAGCGCGTCACCACAGACCTGGTGTGTCAGAGCCCTCTGCTGGGCCCTCACGTCACCTTCACCAGCTGCTGCTGCTTCTATGGCGAGGGCTGGGGGATGCAGTGTGCCCTCTGCCCTTCCACGGACTCTGGTAACCACGGGAATGCGTGACATCATACATGTAACACTTGTTCAGCTGTCCGTTAACAGATCTGACCCAGATCAATAATCTGACCAGCAAATCCCAAATTTAAAGATCTCAGAGCTGAATCGAGCCGTTCCCCACCGTCCATATCTCCATGGGTCTGATCCTTTCCACTGAATCAGGCTGAACACAGTTCTCAAGTGTGTATTCATGATGTGGATTTATGGAAATCAGCAATAATGATCCTCTCCATTTATCTTGTTTCTCCATTCCTGTAGATGACTACGCCAACCTGTGCAGCACCTTTGACCAGACTCCTCTCCTGGACACTTTTCCAGACTCTTCCAGTCCAGGAATAGAAGCTGGAGGAGCAGGTGCCTGAAGATGTCTGGAATAAGTTTCTCTAAACTGCATCTCATGCATATTAATCTAATAACATCTCCTCCTCCAGCTCCTCCTTACCCCCCTCCCTACAGGCCAGATTCCATCCCTCCTGCCGTGGTCCCCAGTACAGACTTCAGTCCAGACTATGATGAGTACTCTCCAGCAGGGGGCAGCACACCCGGGTTTAGAGGGAGTACACGTGACAGCTACAGCCAGCCCGATGGAAGCTATCCCAGGCCAGATTACAGGTCCGCTCATTTCCTCTTTCAGAGTGTGCTTTGCTTTAGGGAACATGACCACATCTCTCTGTCCTTCAGTATCGGGGGGTTCTACCCTGAAGTGGACTTTGGCTCCCCTGATGGTTCCCCTATCCAGGACCCTTCCCTGCGCATCCCTCAGGACCCCCAGGCTGGAAGAGGGTTTGGGACTTGGCACCCACCTCCTCAAGTATCCCGACCTGACGGGGCTCCTCTGGCTCCTCTGGCTCCTCTGCCTGGGAGGCCCCATCAGTCGGAGGAGGAGGAAGACGTGTCGTGGAGGCCGGGTCCTCCCTTCCCTCCCTTCCCTCCCTTCCCTCCCTTCCCTGACAGGAGCCGAGGAGGCGCCCCGAGGAGGGTCTATGAGAGTGAGGCTTCTCTGTGTTCCGTCTTTGAGAATGTTGGAACCTCAGCTGATGTTTCTTCTGTTGTCCATCAGGACGTTACGAGTCCTACGACCGCATGAGCACCGCCGAGGACTGTGGGATCCTGCACGGCTGTGAGAACGGCCGCTGCATCAGGGTCTCTGAGGGATACACCTGTGACTGTTACCATGGATACAAGCTGGACATGACCAGCATGACGTGTACAGGTGAGAGCCTGCTGACTGGCGTCTGCTTCTGGGTTTTCAGACATTAAACACAGATGTTTGTTGTGTGGACAGACACTAACGAGTGCGAGGACGGCGTGGACGGCGTGGACAGCCCCTGTGTCAACGCTCGCTGCGTGAACACGGAAGGTTCGTTTCGCTGCATCTGTCTGCGAGGATTCGTCATGACCGAACCCAACCACTGTGTGGCTGCATAAGCTGGGCCGGCCGGCCGGACCGGGTGGAACCGGTCTTTACTTTACGATGTCACTGGTTGGACTGGACTGACACATTAGTATTCTCACCATTTTCCTTCTTCAATGCGTCACACTGGTTTGGCTTCAGTTTGATGGGCAGAACGTCCCTGGAAGAGCAGCTTCTCGCCCATATGCAGCCGTCAGAAGAGGCTGGGGTTCTTTTAGCAGCTTAAAAAGATTTCAGATCAAAGGAAATGAAACATTTACGCTGAACCAAATCAAGACTGAACCTTTATGCAGGTCAGATTCCTTCAATTCAGATGAAATCTTAAATCTGAACTCGTCACATTCTCATTTTAAAAAATGTTTTTAAACGAATTTAAATGACATGAAATTGATTTTTGACCTTCGTGACCAACGTTTGTGAGAGCGAACCCGTCTCATTTGGGTTGTTGCTTTCTTCAAAATGAATTTCTGGATTAGCAGAATCTTCCTTGGTTGGTGGAAATGAGAATGATCTTTTTGATGCTAACGGAATAAGTTAGTTTTTTCCTTTCTTCTCATTAGCACATAAATGTTGAGTTTCCTAACGCGCACTGTAACTGCTGGAGAGAAGCCACGCTGACTGTTTTTGTACATTTTCATTCTTTAATATTTTTGATTGTGAACTTTTATTATTGATTCACCTTTCTATTGAAATGAAAATATATTTGCACAGTTTTCTGAAGTTGTCTTCTTCATGTGTCAGTTCTGTGGATGCAGACAGGAAGTGATGTGTGGAGCACTGGGAACTATTCAGAAACCGTTGTTTAGTTTCTCAACACACTTGATTTAGAGTCTAAAACTCTAAAGTTTAGAGTCTAAAACTCTAAAGTTTAGAGTGACACCACCTGAGCCGGACCGAGCTGCATGGACCTTTAATACTCTCAAAGTTCAGCTGAAAAAAGGATTTCAAAAACCTGATGAGCATCTGAAGCTGCTTTGAGCCGTCGGAGCACAGAGCTCATCATCCGTGGACTCGTCTGTGTTAGCATGCTCTTCAACTTCACACGTGCGCTGTGTGCACCTGTTTTTGGGGTGTTTTTTTCAGATCTCAGGTGACAGTCCCGATCCAGGAGCTTAATGCCTGCTGGGTTTAGGTGGCTCCAGGACTGTAAGCATCTTTGTATTATAGGTCAGCACACACACTCACACACAGGCTGTATTAATAGGATTACTAGCTACTAACCCTAACCCTAACCGTGAGCCAGCAGAATATCAGCCTTCACTTTTACAGGTAGTATTTATCACACACCAACAAAACCGTGACCCCGACCCCGACCCTGACCTTAACCTAACTGGTGGTGCAGAGGCGCCTGAGTCTAGTTATTCAGGTGACATTGGTGAGTGTTGCACTGTGATTCAGAGTCATTGACCCAGATTAGATCCAGGTGAGTGGGTCAGTCCCCAAACTGACCTCAGGTATTCAGTTCTTATGAAACGGCAGATGAATGTCTGAGCATCAGATTAGTGTGTGTGTGTGTGTGTGCGCGTGTGTGTGTGCGTGTGTGTGTGTGGGGGGGTAACCCTGTTTCAGGTGTGCAAACTTGGACGTCTTTTTTTGAGACTCAAATATTGGAGCACAAACCAGACAAAACCTCACATTTTCAAAAATAGAAAAAGGACTTTTGTAAACAGCTTTAGGTTTTTTAATCAGCAGAAAGTGATCGATGATGATGATGATCAAAGCTGTTGGCTGCAGGACGACCTCCATCTGTCGTCATCCAGATCAACGAAGACGACAGAAAAATAAGTCAGACTTGAGGCTGCGTGCTGATTGGCTGCTCCTCTAAGCTCCCCCCCCCCCCCCCATGTAATGGCAGATAAATATCACTGTCGGTCTTGTCGACTCGACTGAAAAAACTTTCCTTTTCCTTCGCGGACTTTAAAGCGACATCAGAATTCTACTTGATCCCAACTGGGATGAGTTGGTGATGGAGTTGGTCTGGAGTGTCTCTAGAATCAGCGCCAGGATGGACCGGACCACCGACCCATTGGTTGGTTATCAGTGGTGAGAGAGCAGCGGGTCACTGAGGTTAAACAGCCATGGGTTTCCATTTTTTAAAGAATTTTAACAATTTCCTGTTTGTTGTTTTTGCAACACAACAGTTGGAAATGAAATCTGCTCGTTTTAAACAATGAAGATGAAAAATAGTGAAAGCTTGTTTTCAAAAACAAGTTCAAATCTGATATTTTTATCAAGTTGTTGTTTTCCATAGTTTCTGGAAATGACAGACTAATGATGAATTGATCTTAATTGCTATTAGCATCATCGCGTGCTCTTCCTCCGCAGCCTCAACTCCTCCTCGACAGACTCCACCTCCTCACCAGACTCCGCCTCCTTCAGTGACATTCTGCCAAGCTTTAGCCCCGCCCACGCAGCCTTCCTGACGCCTAGTCCCGCCCTTTCTGCGCCGTCCTTCGGCCTCCACTGTGGGTCATCGCTGCCCAACTCCCCAACAGGTGTTGGGGGCGGAGTTCTGGTGCTAACTGGCTGTTTTCCAGCCCCCCAGGTGTGCAGCTTCCAATTTCCTTCAACATCAAATGAGCTTTTTGCTCACACTTTTCTCTTCATGCTGAAAGCCTAGCGAAGTTTTTTAATGTCGCTCCTCTAACCCTTTATCTGCTAACTGCAGGCGGACTCTGTGCTGATAGCGGGCTACCGCTCCTCGTTAGGACCAAAAAGAGTCTGTCTGGTGTGTGGAGAACTGGCTTCAGGGTACCATTATGGGGTCGCATCCTGCGAGGCCTGCAAGGCCTTCTTCAAAAGGACCATACAGGGTGAGACAATACCCACCCATCATTGGATCAATAGTTCAGCCGGCTAAATATTCCTGCACACACACCTGCGACTGCAGAAGCTTCGTTTAAAACTAATCACATCACTCAGTTAGTTTGGTTGACAGAAATAACAGGAGAGGGCCTCATACCGTAACAAACCCTGCGCACAGGATCTGATGTCACTGAGCCTTTCACTACTTCCTGTTTGTGGCGATCTAGGAAATATCGAGTACATTTGCCCCGTGAACAACAACTGTGAGATCACCAAGCGGAGACGGAAAGCGTGTCAGGCGTGTCGCTTCCAGAAGTGTCTGCAGGCCGGGATGATGCGGGAGGGTGAGTGCTTCCCACAAACCTTTACTGACAAAAGGTCGGTGACAATCAGAACATCAGAGTAAACAGGAAGTGGAATATGTGCCTCAGGTGTGCGGATCGATCGAGTTCGTGGGGGGCGACAAAAGTACAGGAGGAGGACGGAGCCTGGACGGCCCTACAAAGGTCCATGTTTGCACTCTGCCAGCAGCAGTGAGGCCTCAGTTTCCTCGCCATCGCATCGCCACGCTATCGGCCAACTTGCTGACGGGACTCTGATGCTGTCATTTTTTAGGAAACGTGGTCATTTCAGATCTGCTGCTGATAGAGCCTCCTCCAATGGCTGCCAATCTGCAGGAACCAGCCAATGAGGGTGGCCTCTGCAACCTCCTGACACTCTGTGACCTCTTGAACCGACAGCTGCTGCTCTTGATTGGCTGGGCCAAACAGATTCCAGGTAAGATCCCACCTTGTTTAAGTTTGCTTTGATGGTCTGGACAGCACACCTGAGAGAGAGCGGCTCCGCCTCGTCCTCCGCAGGCTTCCTAAACCTCTCATTGGTCGACCAGATGTCTTTACTGCAGAGTGGCTGGATGGAAGTGCTGCTGGTGGGTGTGGCCTGGAGATCACAGAAGACGGGAGGGGAGGAGCTTGTGTTTGCAGCCAATCTGCAGCTCACTGGGGCTCAGTGTGGAGCCATGGGACTGTCCCACCTGTATGAGGCTCTGCACCTTCTGAGCCTGAGGTACCAGCTGATGCAGCTGAGGGGCGAGGAGGCCGTGACTCTCAAGGCCATCGCCCTGGCCAACTCAGGTACACGCCCACTCAGGTACACGCCCACTCAGGTACACACCCACTCAGGTACACACCCACTCAGGTACACACCAACTCAGGTACACACCCACTTAGGTACACACCCACTCAGGTACACAACAACTCAGGTACACACCAGCTCAGGTGCACACCCACTCAGGTACACACCCACTCAGGTACACACCCACTCAGGTACACACCAACACAGGTACACGCCCACTCAGGTACACGCCCACTCAGGTACACACCCACTCAGTTACACACCAACTCAGGTACACACCAACTCAGGTACACACCCACTTAGGTACACACCCACTCAGGTACACAACAACTCAGGTACACACCCACTCAGGTACACACCCACTCAGGTACACAACAACTCAGGTACACACCCACTCAGGTACACACCCACTCAGATACACGCACACTCAGGTACACACCAAACTCAGATACACACCCACTCAGGTACACACCCACTCAGATACACGCACACTCAGGTACACACCAAACTCAGGTACACAACAACTCAGGTACACAACAACTCAGGTACACACCCACTCAGGTACACACCAACTCAGGTACACACCCACTCAGGTACACACCCACTCAGGTACACACCAACTCAGGTACACGCCCACTCAGGTACACACCAACTCAGGTACACACCCACTCAGGTACACACCAACTCAGGTACACACCCACTCAGGTACACACCAGCTCAGGTGCACACCCACTCAGATACACACCAACTCAGGTACACACCCACTCAGGTACACACCAACTCAGGTACACGCCCACTCCGGTACACACCAGCTCAGGTACACGCCCACTCAGGTACACACCAAACTCAGGTACACAACCACTCAGGTACACACCAGCTCAGGTACACACCCACTCAGGTACACACCAACTCAGGTACACGCCCACTCAGGTACACACCAAGTCAGGTACACACCCACTCAGGTACACGCACACTCAGGTACACACCAAACTCAGGTACACACCAACTCAGGTACACAACAACTCAGGTACACACCCACTCAGGTACACACCCACTCCGGTACACACCAGCTCAGGTACACACCCACTCAGGTACACACCCACTCAGGTACACACCAGCTCAGGTACACAACAACTCAGGTACACAACAACTCAGGTACACACCCACTCAGGTACACACCAACTCAGGTACACACCAACTCAGGTACACACCAACTCAGGTACACACCAACTCAAACTAGACTATAAACCAAGTTTCTTTTATTTATTTCACACTTTTTGTTAATAAGGCAAGATGCCTTTACTGAGACTCTCCAATGTTAATAGTCAAGAAAATAACGAAACACATTGAATGAGACCAAACTTTTGGCCTGAATTCTTCATGTTCAGTCTTAACCCAGGTGACGAAGTGACTTCCAGTAAACCCAGTTTGATCTGTAGCCCGAACACCATCATCTCTCCTCTTTTTGTTCCACGATGCTGACGTTTCCCATGTCTCCAACCAGCTTCTTCTTCTCTAAGGTCTGAAACCTGATGCTGCCGTGTTGTCATGTTACATTACACAGTTGTGCTGGAAAATTACCCATCATGCCCAAATGCAGCACACAGAGCAGCAAAATGGGCTGGACTTAACGGTATCACATATGGGGTGTGGGTCCAATGTGAAGCTGGTAGTTTTAGAGAAAGCTGAGACGGTTGAGGGTGCCACTGAGTTTATTGCAGTGTGCTGAGTTTGGCACGCAGGCCAGAGGTTTCTGATCCCTGGACCTTCAGCAGAGGGCCTTCACAGTTCTGCACAGCTTCTATTCTGCTATTTGTTCAGACACTGATCCAGTGGACTGTCCAGACTCGGTCCAGAGGTTCCAGGATCAGCTTCATGAGGCCTTGCAGGAGCACGGCTCATCCCACGGGGAGCACCAACGGGCTGGCCGCCTGCTTATGACCCTCCCCCTGCTGCGGCAGACTGCTGAGCATGCTGTGAAGAACCTGCTGCAGCTGCACCGCCGGTACCGTGTCCCCCTCCACAAGCTGCTGCTGGAGATGCTGGAAGCCAAAGTCTGAATGCTTTCTATTTTATCTCTCTGGATCTGTGGATTGTGAGCACCAAGACACGACCTGTCCCCTCTCCTCATGCTTCGAAAGGACCTTCAGGATTTTTCCTGAAATCAGGATGATGATCCGACTCGGTTTTCTCATTAAATGTGAACAAAACGCAGGAAGTTGTTCTGAAATGGTTTTTAGCCCCATGGAACTCTTTCCTGTTGCTTTGCTTCTCAGCTGCACATGCTTGCAACAACAGGGTGCTCAGACGGGACGCTGGGATAAATTTGGTGGGATAGCCCCACATCCATCCCATGGATGCACAAACATTTGACCAAAAAGAGTCAGATTCAAGAAAAACACCCTTTTTTTCAGCCAGCTGTGGTTACCAACGTTTGTAGAGTTTAATGAGGGTTATGAAGTCTCTCAGCTGTTGATGTTTTGAGTTTCTAGAATAAAACCAGATTTCTTACAACTCAGTTTTGAGTTTATATATTATAAAAAATATAATAGTAACATTTCATAGATAGCACCTCTCTTTTTTTGAGCAGTTACCCCTTATACCTTTTGGGGGTCACGGGGAGGGTACACAATGGGTCACGACAGGGAGCCACCCTCCTAACCCTAACCCTAACCCTAACCCTAACCCTCCTAACACTAACCCCCTAACCCTAACCCTCCTAAACCTAACCCCCTAACCCTAACCCTCCTAACACTAACCCCCTAACCCTAACCCTAACCCTCCTAACACTAACCCCCTAACCCTAACCCTCCTAACACTAACCCCCTAACCCTAACCCTCCTAAACCTAACCCCCTAACCCTAACCCTCCTAACACTAACCCCCTAACCCTAACCCTCCTAACCCTAACCCTAACCCCCTAACCCTAACCCTCCTAACCCTAACCCTCCTAACCCTCCTAACCCTAACCCTCCTAACCCTCACCCTTCTAACCCTAACCCTCCTAACCCTAACCCCCTAACCCTCCTAACCCTAACCCTCCTAACACTAACCCTCCTAACCCTAACCCTCCTAACACTAACCCCCTAACCCTAACCCTCCTAACCCTAACCCCCTAACCCTAACCCTAACCCTCCTAACCCTCCTAACCCTAACCCTAACCCTCCTAACCCTCACCCTTCTAACCCTAACCCTCCTAACCCCCTAACCCTAACCCTCCTAACCCTAACCCCCTAACCCTAACCCTCCTAACACTAACCCCCTAACCATAATCCTCCTAACCCTTCAAACCCTAACCCTCCTAACCCTCCAAACCCTAACCCTCCTAACCCTAACCCTCCTAATCCTCCTAACCCTCCAAACCCTAACCCTCCTAACCCTCCAAACCCTAACCCTCCTAACCCTAACCCTCCTAACCCTCCTAATCCTCCTAACCCTCCAAACCCTAACCCTCCTAACCCTAATCCTCCTAACCCTCCAAACCCTAACCCTCCTAACCCTAACCCTCCTAACCCTCCTAACCCTAACCCTCCTAATCCTCCTAACCCTCCAAACCCTAATCCTCCTAACCCTCCTAACCCTCCTAATCCTCCTAACCCTCCAAACCCTAACCCTCCTAACCCTAATCCCCTAACCCTCCTAACCCTAACCCTCCTAACCTCCTAACCCTAATCTCCTAACCTCCTAAACCTACCCTCCTAACCCTAACCCTCCTAACCCTCCCAACCCTCCAAACCCTAACCCCCTACCCTCCTAACCCTAACCCTCCTAACCCTCCTAACCCTAACCCTCCTAATCCTCCTAACCCTCCAAACCCTAATCCTCCTAACCCTCCTAACACTAACCAACATCCCAACATCTTGCTGCTTCACTCCTCTAACGTTCCTCGCTGCCTCGTATTGATCTCTTCCTGCCGTCACACCAATTTATGGATTTATGGGTTCTGATCACTGTTATGATGACTGTGACATTTATGATGTTTATGACATTTATATTTAACAAACCTGTTGGCGTCAGTGAAGCAGCCATTTTGGCTCTTCCCATCTCTTCTTCATGTTGTAATAGTGAGTGTTATTACACTATCTACAATGTTGGAATATCTCAGGGAAGGCGATTATTTCATCTGAAAACACAATTCATTTCATAATTATTGACAAATGTGTAAAGGAATTCTAAATGATTAAAATCACGTTCATGAAATATGAGCCATGAAATCACTTCACTGTTTCTTGACGCACAGACAATTTTCCATGACAACAGGACGATTCCGTCTGGGAAGGAAAGATGGTGACACGGAAGTTCTTATTGCTGCCATGTTGTGTTTCTACAGTTGAACCTGATTAAAAATGCAGATTATGAACGTCATCAGTGTTAAAAGCCTCCATAACGACAGGACGCAGCAGAGTTCAGTGTCCAAACATTTAATGAGAGCTGGTTCCCACGAGGTCCGATGGTTCTTATAGTCGTGGTGGTTTCAGTCTTTTGGAAGCTTTTGGTTGAAGCCAATTTAAATTCAGGAGGAATTTCTGTACCGAACTCGTGTTTTCTTTTCCACGTTTTAAAACTGGTAAAAGATCTTTCTACATGCTGAGGTCGGACTGTGGCCCTGCAGGTTAAAAGACGACGTGCTGTGTTTAGCTAGTTAGCACCTGAACTTCACATTTATCACCATATTTTACAAATATACTGTCTACACTTCAGAAATACAAAAATCTGAATTATTATTGACGGGAAACATCTTTTTAAAGATTTTCTTTTGGCAGTTGATCGCACAAATAGAAATTCAATTTAAAAAATAATCTTAAAACATCACAAATCAGTAATCAGATTACTGTTACTACAATGAACTATCACTCATTTCTTTGATTGTCTTTTTCACAAACTGATTAAAACTTTTGTCCACTCGTTTGTTCAAATCAAATTTGGAATTATAATCATATTAAATTATTCACTAACATTCTGAACAACAATCTAACTCAAACTAATATCACACTTTTCCAGAAGAGGAGTAAAGAGAATTACAGTTATACAACTCCTAATTATAATTTTGGAGAAGGAAAATTAGGAACAGATTATTTTGGGAAAAAGAAATTACTAGAATCATTTGAAAACATCTGCATCAGAATTTGAGGACATTTTTTAGCACATCTGAAAATGGCACAAATCTCGATATTAGAACCGTCTGGTGACGTGATGCACATAAACAACGGTAAGAGTGAAGAGCTTCGAAACCAGACATGTGAACACATTAAATCAGGGTTAGGCTGAGTTCTGGGCACAGCCAGAGACACAAAGATCCGGATTAAGGGGTTAGGGGTTAGGGTTAGGGTTAAACCATAACAGGGTTAGGGTTAGGGTTAGGGGTTAGGGGTTAGGGTTAGGGGTTAGGGTTAGAGGGTTAGGGGTTAGGGTTAGGGTTAAACCATAACAGGGTTAGGGGTTAGGGTTAGGGTTAAACCATAACAGGGTTAGGGTTCGGGTTAGAGGGTTAGGGGTTAGGGTTAGAGGGTTAGGGGTTCGGGTTAGAGGGTTAGGGGTTTGGGTTAGGGTTAAACCATAACAGGGTTAGGGTTCGGGTTAGAGGGTTAGGGGTTCGGGTTAGAGGGTTAGGGTTAGAGGGTTAGGGGTTCGGGTTAGAGGGTTAGGGGTTCGGGTTAGGGTTAAACCATAACAGGGTTAGGGGTTCGGGTTAGGGTTAAACCATAACAGGGTTAGGGTTCGGGTTAGAGGGTTAGGGGTTCGGGTTAGAGGGTTAGGGTTAGAGGGTTAGGGGTTCGGGTTAGAGGGTTAGGGGTTCGGGTTAGGGTTAAACCATAACAGGGTTAGGGGTTCGGGTTAGAGGGTTAGGGGTTCGGGTTAGAGGGTTAGGGGTTCGGGTTAGAGGGTTAGGGGTTAGGGTTAAACCATAACAGGGTTAGGGGTTCGGGTTAGAGTTAAACCATAACAGGGTTAGGGTTCGGGTTAGAGGGTTAGGGGTTAGGGTTAGAGGGTTAGGGGTTAGGGTTAGAGGGTTAGGGGTTCGGGGTTCGGGGTTCGGGGTTCGGGTTAGAGGGTTAGGGTTAGGGTTAAACCATAACAGGGTTTGGGTTCGGGTTAGAGGGTTAGGGGTTCGGGTTAGAGGGTTAGGGGTTCGGGTTAGGGTTAAACCATAACAGGGTTAGGGTTCGGGTTAGAGGGTTAGGGGTTCGGGTTAGGGGTTCGGGTTACAGGGTTAGGGGTTAGGGGGTCAGGGTTAGGGGTTAGGGGGTCAGGGTTAGGGTTTGGTTTAGGGTTAGAGGGTTAGGGGTTCGGGTTAAACCATAACAGGGTTAGGGGTTCGGGTTCGGGTTAGGCCATAACAGGGTTTAGGGTTCGGGTTCTGGTTTAACCATGACGTGGACAAACTCAAGTCTGACTCTGGATCCTCGCAGGAGTGTGAACACAAAAGCGGTTCAGACATCCTGGATCAGATCGGGTCTGGATTTAAAGCCAGATTTGGCTTTCCCTGGAAAGGCTTTACTCAGACACTTTGACCTGGAATGAAACACGACCCATGAATTTGTCCCGCTCATCGTTGTTCCGTAAATTTGTCCCCTCGAGTTTACATTCAACTCTCAGCTCTGCGTCATAATCCTGTTTAGAAAACAGCAGCTTGACAGCAACCATCGGCTGCACGTAGTTGGGCTGTTAAGAGACAGATTAGTAGTGTTAATAATTGTCAGAATTGTTTTTTTTGGACAGACACTACTCACATGAGCCTTTTTTCCATAATACGGGAAGAACATTTTATCCAGACGAGCCTCTTCAGGAAAATACTGAATCCTTAACTGAGCATCACTCTATTGGAGGTGGAGATGGAGGAAAAGTTACCCTGTTGTTCACAGCACGATGCTCCACAACATGTGAGCACCTGCACAGATGCATGCTGGGTTAGGGTTAGGGTTAGGGTTAGGGTTAGGGTTAGGGTTAGGGTTAGGGTTAGGGTCAGGGTGTGTTACCTTGGCGGTGCAGTGGATGTACGGGTCACCTTGTGGCTTTAGTCCGACCACCTGTGGACAGACAGCGGGTCAGAATTGGGTTTCCATCTTTAGTTGTGCATCACCGTGGTAACATACATACACGGTTCATTTTAATGAGGACGCAGGGTTTCCCATCAGCATATCCGAAGCTGGAGTCTCCCAGGCCGGAGCACTGCTGCAGGATGCTGCGTTTGAACTGACACACCTTCTTGATGGCCGTGTGCTCTTGCTCGGTGTACTCGCCCACCAGACACAGATCATTGCTCCCCTGAACGCTGTCGTTGTACCCTGCACACACCAGCAGCACATCAGCACCTCCTGCTCCCCACGGCAGCCGTGTGAAGGTGGCCTGTACTCACACTGCAGAAGGTTGTGCAGTTGTTGCGTGTACTGACTGTAGTCTGCCGCGTTGCTGCGGTTGAAAATGATTTCAGATGTGTGAGGATGAATGACCAAACCTATGATCCAAGAGCAAATCCATAATAATTCAGATACAAATTAAATTTTCATGAGAACAGACTTATGGGTGGAAATAAAACATGTTCTTTGTTCTCCAGCTCCAACAAGAACCGGCTGGTTGAAGATGGAACGAACCTTCACACACTTCTGACAAACAGACCTGACGGTCGTCCCTCACCTGGGTTAGCAATGCGGTCCTGATGGCGAGGAACATTTTCATCCAGAGTCTGCAACAGGACCCAAATGGTGAGGGAGAACATTCCTGCCAGAACGCCGTAGAAGACCAGGTAAAAGAGCAGGATGAGGCCTGAGGACGGCAGCAGGAATAAAGACATCACAACCGGCTAAATGCTACATTTACATCATTCTGTCATTAGCATCATTAGCATTGTAGCAATACCAGCTAAACCTTAGCTCCCAATGAAATTAACTGGTTGAAACTAGTCACCTCTGTGCCACATCATTAACTGGTTGAAACTAGTCACCTCTGTGCCACATCATTAACTGGTTGAAACTAGTCACTTCTGTGCCACATCATTAACTGGTTGAAACTAGTCACCTCTGTGCCACATCATTAACTGGTTGAAACTAGTCACCACTGTGCCACATCATTAACTGGTTGAAACTAGTCACCTCTTTGCCACATCATTAACTGGTTGAAACTAGTCACCTCTCTGCCACATCATTAACTGGTTGAAACTAGTCACCTCTGTGCCACATCATTAACTGGTTGAAACTAGTCACCACTGTGCCACTTTATTAACTGGTTGAAACTAGTCACCTCTGTGCCACATCATTAACTGGTTGAAACTAGTCACTTCTGTGCCACATCATTAACTGGTTGAAACTAGTCACCTCTGTGCCACATCATTAACTGGTTGAGACTAGTCACCTCTGTGCCACATCATTAACTGGTTGAAACTAGTCACCACTGTGCCACATCATTAACTGGTTGAAACTAGTCACCTCTTTGCCACATCATTAACTGGTTGAAACTAGTCACCTCTCTGCCACATCATTAACTGGTTGAAACTAGTCACTTCTGTGCCACACCATTAACTGGTTGAAACTAGTCACCTCTGTGCCACTTTATTAACTGGTTGAAACTAGTCACCTCTGTGCCACATCATTAACTGGTTGAAACTAGTCACCTCTGTGCCACATCATTAACTGGTTGAAACTAGTCACCACTGTGCCACTTTATTAACTGGTTGAAACTAGTCACCTCTGTGCCACATCATTAACTGGTTGAAACTAGTCACCTCTGTGCCACATCATTAACTGGTTGAAACTAGTCACCACTGTGCCACTTTATTAACTGGTTGAAACTAGTCACCTCTGTGCCACATCATTAAGTAGTTGAAACTAGTCACCTCTGTGCCACATCATTAACTGGTTGAAATTAGTCACCTCTGTGCCACATTATTAAGTAGTTGAAACTAGTCACCTCTGTGCCACATCATTAACTGGTTGAAACTAGTCACCTCTGTGCCACATCATTAACTGGTTGAAACTAGTCACCACTGTGCCACATCATTAACTGGTTGAAACTAGTCACCTCTGTGCCACATCATTAACTGGTTGAAACTAGTCACCTCTGTGCCACATCATTAACTGTTTGAAACTAGTCACCACTGTGCCACATCATTAAGTAGTTGAAACTAGTCACCTCTGTGCCACATCATTAACTGGTTGAAACTAGTCACTTCTGTGCCACATCATTAACTGGTTGAAACTAGTCACCACTGTGCCACATCATTAACTGGTTGAAACTAGTCACTTCTGTGCCACATCATTAACTGGTTGAAACTAGTCACTTCTGTGCCACATCATTAACTGGTTGAAACTAGTCACTTCTGTGCCACACCATTAACTGGTTGAAATTAGTCACCTTTGTGCCACATCATTAACTGTGAAGAATCGGTGACTCAAACTAGGATGGCAACCCGGTCTGAGACCTGCAAACACTTGTCAGCCAATGAGATCAGCTGGATCTCTCATAAACTGATTGATCTGAGAGCAGATCATCATAAATTCACAGTAATGGACTATGCTATTTATGGACTATTTTTGATTCTCTTATACGGGACCTTTTTCCTGAATGGTGGGAAGATTTTCTTTTTCTCGGGATTGTTGGCAACAGTAGTTTTACTGTGTAATGGGGGGGGGGGCAGGACCCCAGGGAAACAGTCCTCATCGTGGCTGCTTGATCATAAATTGGGCACCCAACATTGAAGGGACACACAAAAAAAAATCAATGTAGGCTATACGTCACAGAAAACACGAATATTTTACATTATTATATTTTACATTATTATCATGACCCCATATGTTGGATTTAGATTTGTTATTTTAACCCTAACACAACGCAAACTCCTGGGCTCTTATTTTGGTACTTCCTGTTTCGGGCAGTGTACATTTGCATATTAGCTAAATATTTAATTTTACCCGAAATTTAGATTTAACGTTTTGATTTAACATTTAGATTAATAGCCAATTAATCTTTGTGTATCATTTATTGTTTGTATTTATTATTTGTCCAACATAGCATTTTATTTTTTGTAAATGTCATAAATGTCGTAAATGTGACATAACGCTGCAGTTAATTTATTTTTAGCTTCAGCTGCTTTACAAACGGCAGCAACAAGAAAACCTCCGATTAAACCTGATCAAATAAAAGAAACCCCGATTTTCGGGTTAGATTAGTTTTCATTCTCATGATAAATTATTCTGTCAAACATCTCGGTTTTATTGCAGCCTCAACAAAATCACCCAATAATCAATTAAACAATCAGCCAGTTCTGTCAAATGATCGGAATTATAAATATTCAAGTATGTCTTAAGGAAAAGGGAACCGGTCCTGGTCCGCTCGGTTCTCCTGCACCTCAGCAGCTCCAGAGGTCCAGCTCACCCCAGCTGCTGGAGGTCCTCCCCAGGAACTCTCCGCTCCTGCGGTTATAGATGACATCTGTCCAGGAGTCCTTCGCCTCCTTCATCCCTCCTTCCTTCGCCTCCTTCATCTCCCGTCAGAGTTCTGCTGGACAGCCGGTGTCTTGGACCTGGACTGAGCTGATCCGGAATATCCAACAAACACGGAGCCACTTCAGCACAGCGATCGGTAACACACACGCGCGCGTGCGCGCAAACCCACAAACAGCTGGTTTGTTTTTTGTTGTACGGCTTCCTCCTTATTTACGATGCAAATAAATCTAATCTAATCTAATCTAATCTAATATAATATAATATAATATAATATAATATAATATAATATAATATAATATGACTGGAGTCACGTGACCAATGAGGCGCATCACCTCCATAAAACCCCGCGCTCGCACGAACCGGACACGCGGATACGAGGAGACAAAAGAGTTGTCCTGTCTCCGTCTGCTCTCCTTCTCCTTTGCTTGTCTCCTTTGCTTGTCTCCTTTTCTTGTCTTTATCTAACCTTGATCATGTCCTCTTCTTGCTTCCTCTCCTTATTCATTGCCTCCTGTCCTTCTCTTCTGAGGCCGACGCCTCCCAACATTCCGAAAAAGCCAGACATTCCCCATCCATGGGCAGATTTCAGAGAAATGTTGGTGACATCCGTGATGTTGGCGTCTAATGATTCTGTCTGAACTTCCTTTTTAAAAAAGTATCAAATGATGCATTTTGCTTCATGACCAGCAATAAATGAGAAAATCGATTGTTTTCTTTTACTTATTTAATTTTTTTCAGATATTGTACTTTCTTGCTATTCTTAGGTAGGGAAGTGGAGTCGGTGCCTCTACTTTAACCAGAGCTTTTCTTTTTACTTGTATCTTTACATCTACTTCATATAAACCATAAAAGTAGGGATGCCAAAATAAATGGCTTAATGCGATTAATGATATAATCCAATTTATTATGATTGACTCTGATCGTTATCATCGCACATGATCGATTGATCAATTGATCCGGTAGGGTTAGGGTTAGGAGCTTTAAATGACTAATGACTTTATATAATTCGTTTTACAAGACACGGAGATCCTGCGATTAAAGATGGTTTTGCTCCGGGATGTATAGACCTTCATTTTAGTTAAACTAGGCATTACTTACAAAATGGGATTCTTTTCTTGTTCTGCTGCCTGACGCCACTTGTCTATTACGTGATTACGTCAGAATAAGACAGACGTGGATCGCCACCTCGTGTTGAGGACATCTTCAGTTATTCCACTTTCTCTGTATCTGCATGTAAACTGGGACAAGGACCAAATTCTGCCAAGATGTCCAATTATGAACATCGCTTATTTTAACTGTGCATGTAAAAATACTGACGCACTAAAATATCATCTTGATCTTAAGACATACGCTAGTCGGGATTCTGCCAGGCAGGATGGTAGAAAGCACCAGTATAAAGACACACTTTGTATTGTATAATTGTTCATAGATCCAAGGAAGTAGGAGAGCAAATTTCACCAAATGACATAAACATAGATGTAGAGGCCTGTTGCATTTTGACGTTGCCACTGGACAGTCTGTCATGCAGCTGTAGAGGATCCAGGGAAGAGCTGTTAGCCAGATCAGAGCAAAGTTCTGGTCCACTCCAATAAGACTCATGTTCTTGTTGAACCGCCCAAGTCCAATTTCTGAAGGGAAGAGATTTTCCCTGTTTTTATCAATAAAACAAATGTGTAGCAACGTGATCTTTTATAAAAATGCATATGTGAATGACATTATGCTCAGGAAATGCAGACCTGGCAGTGCTGTGATCAACTGGATCAAAGGCAGCACTGAGGTCCAGCAGAACCAGCATAGAGACCAGTCCATGATCTGAAACTCTAAGAAGATCATTAGTGACTTTAAGAAGTGCCGTTTCTGTGCTGTGATGAGCTCTAAAGCCTGACTCAAACATCTCAAACGAAGAGGGGAGACTTGGCTTTATTAAAAAACTGGAGACCTGTGGCTTTGCTCTGCACGGACTATAAACTTCTTTCAAAGGTGCTCGCCAACAGGCTCAAGAACCACCTCGATTTGCTCGTCCACAGACACCAGTCATATTGTGTCCCGGACAGGTCAATTATGGACAACCTATTTTTAATGAGAGATTTGTTTCACCTTTGTAAACTGTACGACATTGATGTCGGGGTGATTTCTTTAGACCAGGAGAAGGCCTTCGACAGGGTCGATCACAAGTTTCTGTTTTCCACATTAAGGGCTTTTGGTTTTGGGGATGTTTTTTTTGTCACTCTTGTCTCTGCTGTACAGGGATGCTTGTTGTTTGGTGAAGGTATGTGGGGGGCTCAGCTGTCCAGTGAGCGTCCAACGGGGAATAAGACAGGGTTGTCCTATTTCTGGACAGTTGTACTCATTGGCCATCGAACCTCTTCTAAACAACCTAAGAACTAGGCTGTCGGGACTTTTGTTACCTGGTCTTCCTGATGGTGGTATCGGCATATGCCGATGACATCAATGTTTTTGTTGGGGATCAGGGTGATGTGGACAACCTGATTGATAGTTCAGACCTCTACCAAGAAGCCTCCTCTGCTAAGGTAAACTGGGAGAAGAGCGAAGCTCTGCAGGTTGGCCCTTGGGCAGGTAGGGACAGACCAAGACTACCAGGAAACCTCAGCTGGGGTAGACAGGGCCTGAAAGTCTTAGGTGTGTTCCTTGGGACAGAAAACTTTGAAAAGAAGAACTGGGAGGGTGCTATCTCAGCTTTCCTACAGGGGGAGAGTCCTGGTTGTAAATAATTTGGTCGTCTCGACTCTTTGGCACAGGCTGACAGTCTTACCGTCACCGGCTGGCCTAATCGAAGGAGTTCAGAAGATGATTGTGGACCTTTTCTGGTCGGGCCAGCACTGGCTGAGGTCTGCAGTGCTGTACCTGCCAGTACAGGAGGGAGGACAGGGATTGGTGGACATCGCATCTCGTGTCACAGCCTTCAGACTGCAGGTGGCACAAAGATTGTTGTACAGTCTTGGTGTGCCGTGGACGGATATGGCCTGTCTGTTGTTAAAGAAGGCTGGGCGACTGGGGTACGACAAACACCTGTTCCTGCTTCAGCCCCAGTCCATGGACCTGACTGGTCTTACTCCCTTCTACCAGTCAGTGTTGAAGGCATGGCAGGTTTTATCATCTAAACACAAAGCTTTGACAATACCAGGGATGTGGATCTTTGAAGAGCCCCTTTTTGGAAACAGCATCATTCCCTCTCAGGTCCTGTCCTCCACCAGCCTGAGGTCCAGACTGAGGGATGCTGGAGTAGTGAAGCTGGGCCACTTGCTGAAGACCTCTGTCCCCAATCTCTCTGACCGGCTCAGCATGAGGTCCAGCAGGCTGCTGCTCCAGCTTGTGAGAGAGGTCTGTGCTTCCCTGCCAGAGGCCCTCAGAGTCTTTGTGTTGGATCCGTCTGTGTCTGAACTGTGGGACGACAAGTGTGAGTATGTCTTTCCCTCCTTGGCTGTCTGTCCAGGTGTAGGACAGTGGCAGCCCGAGGAAGACGACCTGCTGTCCCTGAAGTCTTCGGTATCAGTGGATTTTGAAGGTGTCGGGAGGAAGGATCTCTACATCTTAGCTGTGAAGGTCAGAAACTTGCGCTCCCTGGAAGGGCTGAAGGCGTCAGGGCGGACTAGTTTTTTTGGCGCAGGCTCTTCCCCGGGGGGTTGTTGGCGGTCCCTGTACAAGCCTCCTGTTGATAAACGGACAGGAGACCTCCAGTGGAGGATTGTACATGGGGCCATAGCTACTAACAGGTATCTGGTGCACCTTGACCCCAGCACAGGGGATGGCTGCCCTTTCTGCTCCCAGTCAGAGACCATCTACCACCTCTTTGTCCAGTGTCCCAGACTGGTGGGGCTGTTTGGACAGCTACAGAGGTGGTTCCTTGGGTTAGGTGAGGGCTTTTCTTTCAGGACGTTTATCTTTGGTCCACACTACCGAGCAAGGCGGAAGGCTGTACACCAGTTGGTCATTGTCCTCTCGGGGACGGCTAAGTTGGCCATATGGAAGACCAGGAAGAACCGGGTGAGAGGTCAGGGGTCAGAGGACGTGGTGGCCATGATGACTGGACTGCTGGCAGCTCGGCTCAGGGTGGAATTTAATTTCTACTGACCGGCCAAATTAGCACATTCGAAGACATCTGGGGCGTGAGAGAGGTCCTGTGTTCAGTTAGGGAGAACTGCTTGATTTTGAATTTTTGAAGGTCTCCAATCTCTCACTCTGAATTGTGTAAATGCAAATGTGAATAATGTAAATGTGAATAATACATGTAAATAAAGGTGTTGTTAAAAATCAAATCAAATCTCTCTATCCCTCCCCCCCTCTCTCCCTCTCTCCCTCTCCCCTCTCTCCCTCCCCGTCTCTCTCCCTCCCTTTGGTGAGTTTTTGTCGTGTTTTGCGGCAGGGATGGCGTCCTCGGGGACGCCTTCTCTTTCAGTCCAACACGGGGTGCGGGTCCAACCCAACCCATCCGTATTGGTGGAGGAGGTTCTCCTGGCTGTGGGAGACCAGGTGGGACACGCTAACCTGTCCTACGCCTCCAGGATGAACAGAGGGGTCGTAGTTTTTGTTAAAGAGGAGCGACTGGTGGCTGAGTTGGTGGGGAGGGGGGTGACGGTGACTGGAGCGTACCTGCAGGTGTCCCCGCTCGCTGCGCCCTCCACTTGGGTCACCGTCTCAGGTGTTCCCCCGTTCATCACTAATGAGGCTCTGGAGCTGCAGCGGTTCGCAAAGTTTGCGAGTGGTCTGAGGACCGTGGGTCTGAGGACCGTGGGTCTGGGGACCGTGGGTCTGAGGACCGTGGGTCTGGGCTACAGGAGCGATAAACTGAAGCACGTGCTCTCGCTCAGGAGGCAGTGCTTCATGTTCCTCACCTGTCCGTCACAGACAATAGACAGACGGAGGTGATGGAGTCTGACTCTGACTCCTGTGGGTCTGTAGTGGGACCGGCCTCCCCCGGACGCTACCGTCTCCTTGGACCGATGGCTTCTGGTCCACCTCCAGGACTGGATGGATTGTTCAGACTTTTATAAACATTCCTCCAGAGCCACAGAGGTGGTTTCTGGGCTCGGGGAGGGTTTTTCTTTCAGGCTGTCACATCGGGGACGGCTAAGCTGTCCCTATGGAAGACCCTGGACTCTTTACTTAGTTTCTATGAACTGACAGGACAAATTAGTCCATTTGAAGACATCTGGGGAGTGAGAGACGTCCTGGTTTTAGTTAGGAAAATTGTTTGATTTTGAATTGTTGAAGGTCTCCAATGTCTCCCTCTGAAATGTGGAAATGTGAAAAATACATGTAATCAAAGGTGGTGTTAAAAATCAATCTCTCTCTCTCCCCCTCTCTCTCCCTCTCCCCCCCCCCCCCTCCCAGCAGAAAGAGGCGGGGCTATCAGGGTTAGAATACTGTCAGGTTGCTGTGGTTTCAGCCTCTCCTTCCTTGTGCTGACTGTTCCTGAGGATGTGTGTGAGGCTGCAGGATGTGTGAGATGTGTGGAAGACGCATGTGAGTGTGAGTGTGTGTCTACGACTGTGTGTGTGTGTGTGATTGTTTCAGCTGTGTATGACAGGAAAGAGAAAGGGAGGAGAGGAATGAGGTGTTAAAGGGTGGACTTGGATTAACGTCACCACAGCAGACCCATCGTTTCCTAAAGACAGTGGAGACGACGCCAACGACATTTCTCCATCTTTGTGGAGAACATTTGCAGAACATTTGGGCGGAGGGACAGCTACACAAGAGGGATGGAGGGAGTCTGACTTCTCACTGGTCCTCCGGTAAGCTTCAGACCTACTCATGCCTCCTCCATTTCAGTCTGGTGTCACATGGTGTCACACGTTCCATCTTCTCAGCCTTTGATCCTGCTCAATCAATCATCTTCTCATTTGTCTGTTGCTCTGTTTGTATTAAGTTGGCTCCTGTTGTCACTGACGTGTCAATAAAGTCCATTCAAAAATGCACCCGTCTTCTCTAAACTGTGTTTGTTCCCATCTGTCTAATCAGTCACGGCAGCCATCATGGATTTGATAAAAATAAAGTTTCTTTCTGTACAAATGTGTTCCAACATGGCCTCCCAGTCAACCAGATCGATCCACAACCCCAACCCAGTTTTCAGATGTTTGGTACAAACTACACATTTATTGATCACCATTGATTCCAATACAGAATGTGAGCAGAGTGGTCAAGTTAACAGCGTCTTTGGCTAATGTTAGGAAGAAGTTGATCGTTCAGCAGCATGAAAACAATAGCACATGCTTTAATTAATGATTAGAACATCAACTTAACCCAGGTTTCATTGATAAATATGATACAAAGATGGAGCTCATACAGATCCTCCAAGTTAGCAGGTGAAACACACGTCATGCTGCCAGAACATCCAGTTTTTGTAGTCATTGTTAATTTGGTTAATTTGGTCACACGATGCTACCATGGCCTGTAAAGGTCAGTCTGTCACAATCAGGATTTTCCAGAGATGCTATGATGCTAATTAAAAAGCTACAACACAGGACAACCGACTGCCCAGTGACACCAGTGGTTACTGGTTCAATTTTGCCCCCTGCAGCTTTGGAGGAAAAGTGTTATTTTAGAATCTATATCCTCATGAAATAGTTTTTTATGCATTGTCTTAAAACATCCACATATTTTTAGGACGATAACCATCATCTCGAGGTCCACATTATCTCGGTCATCCAAGCAGTCATGGGTGTCACGTGCAGGTTTGCCAGCCCTCTGGTTGGGTCAGCAAAGGTCCGCGTTCCCTTTTCTCCCCCCACCTATTCTGCTTCTCTTCTTCATCCGAGAACGGGAAGAAATTACATCATACTCCTCTGGGAGATGCTGCTGTTGCTAGGATACCACCAGCTGACTCCCTGTTCCATTTTAGAAGGAGGCTGGGAGTCAGATGGGTGGGGGAGGGGATGCATGTAGCTATGGAGAGCATGAAAAAATTACAAATCGAAAATTTTCATAAATGATGTGTCATTTTCATCACCATCGACCGTGAAGCAAAGCCGATTTCATCTAAATGATGAACATTTTCCGACCTCACAGTTAATGCCTTTGGTTTGTGGACAAAATAGAACTTTGGAAGATGTCAAATATACACATAACAGGTGAGCATTTCCCAGAATGCACAGAAATAGTCCTACATACTCCTGCATGGCTGTTGGCGTGACCCTTGCACCTGAAGAACTAGAAGAATCATCTTTGTCAAAAATTTCAGCGCAGGAATCAAACCTCCAAACCTATATAGGTTTCGTGTTCCTCCTTCCTGATGTTGCTATCACTTGGGATTGCTACATCTATCACCACCACTGGCTTCTGGTGTTTATCCACCACCACTATGTCAGGCGAGCCACCACCATCTTGTTAGTCTGGATCTTGGAAGTCACAGAGGATCTTGGCCTGCTTGTTCTCTAAACTCCACAGCTTCGCTGTCTAAGAAGCAGCTCTTAACTCAGTGTTCAAATATCCACAATAAGAACACGAGAAGCTGGAGAACTTCCAAGGGCTGAAAGAGGAGATGGAGAGAATGTGGGGCATGAAGGCAACAGTGGTCCCAGTCGTGATTGGGACACTAGGGGCAGTAACCCCCAAGCTGAGTAGATGCTCCAACAGATACCAGGAACCACATCAGTGATCGCAGTCCAGCGCAGTGCTAGGAACAGCCAAGATCCTGGGCAGAACCCTCAGAGTCCCAGGCCTCTGGTAGAGGACCCGGGGCTGGGTTAGGGTTAGCATGTACATGTACAGACTATTCCTGCAGATACAACCACTCAAACTGATTTGCAATCTAACCCTCCCCTGAAGGTCACTAATCCTTCTGTTAGTGTTCCGTGACTTTACGTTATCATCGCTGATGTCTAGTTTGTTCTGTCGCCCAGGCAGCAACTGTCAGACTGAAATGATCTTCATCAGCACTCTCGGGTCCCAATGGTGACCTGGTGCCATCAGTCTGACAGCACACAGTCACCGTGATCCTCCGGAGATCAGGTGAGATGCTGGAAGATCCAACAAAATCACCTCAAAGAAACAAACAAGAAAACGTTCAAATAAGTGTTAAAACTAGGAATCGGGTCAGAAGCATCTTTAAACTTCTGCAGATTTTTCCTTTTCTTTTCCACTGTAACACAATCAGCATTTACGGAGCTACAACATGTGAATCAACAGTCTTGATCAGCACATCATACGGGTCAATATAGCCGAGTTCAGGTCAAAAAAAGACATGAATGGTCATTTTTATATCATATTATTGTTATCTGTTACGAAGCCTGAGCAGCTCCAACCGTGGGTCACATCTGGCCCACATGAAGGACTCTTGTGCCCTCAGACTGAGCCTGTCCAATCTGATCCTCCTTGCAGCTCCATAAGGAGCCATGACGTCTCCGGAGGAGGCCACCACCTTCAGGAGGTTCTTTCAGTACATCGAGGATAGTGGCCTTCGGACGTATGATGGCCTGGTGATCCAGAATGCCTCTGACATCGCCAGAGAGAATGACCGTATTCGGAACCAGACCAACTGGACCTACCTTCAGGAGAAACACCAGAAGAAGAGGCGACAGGAAGATGCCATCAAGAGGTAAAACACATGCTGCCATTTGGTTTTGTGGGGGTGGGGGTTTGAGAAAAAAAGCCAACGTTTTAGTTCCATGTGTAATATAAACATCTCTCATTTGCCCATGAAGGATAGGTGAAAGTGTTGCTATGGCAACAGATGGGGCGTACTCTGGGAAGCACTTTCGAATGGGTTTCATGACGATGCCAGCTCCGCAGGATCGCCTGCCACCAGTTAACCAGGGCTTTGCTGTGCGCTCCCAGTCCCTGCACTCAGTGGGGGGAGGGGACAATGACTCCAACCAAGGACGAAAACAGCCCCCACCCAAACCCAAAAGAGACCCCAATACCAAGCTGAGCAGCAGTTCTGAGACCGTGGACGGAGGCTCTGGAGTCAACAAGAGATACGACACCAAAGAGACTCAAGAGACAGCTGAAGGTGAAACGACCATCTCATCAGAATCTTCTCCCACACCAATTTGGATTTTTGTAACAAAACCTTAGAAATTCTGTGGAAATAAAATCTGATTGGTTTATGTTTTTGCTTGCAGCTCGGTGTCATCTGTACCCTGAGGATTTGAAGAAGATGCCCCCTCCCAAGCCCAAGCGGAACCCCAATACTCAGCTCAGCACCTCTTTTGATGAATCGTACATCCGCAGCCATGGCAAAAAGAAGTCTTCTTTGTTGTGGGACAAATCGTCCTCTCGGAGTCAAAGTCCAGCATCACGTGACACAGATGATGACGAGCCAGTTTACATCGAAATGGTGGGAAACATCATGCGGGAGCTTGGAGGACAGCAGGTGGTGGAGGATGAGCAAAGCGAGGTGGTGTATGAGGAGATGAAGTATCCGATGCTGGAGGACTTTCTGCAGGATTCCCATGCTGCCCTAGTGGATGCTGAAGGGTGGGCCTCTCGCTGTGACATCCCACCACCTTTCCCCAACCTCCTAACACATCGTCCACCACTGCTTGTGTTCCCCTCTGCTCCTGCCCAGTGCTCCCCCAACTCGGACGAATCACCACTCACACCGTTAGACGTCACCCGGCTGCCCATGATGGAGAATGTTTCCTACAGTAAGACAGAACATCCACAGAGCCCTGCCCACCACCACAAAGAACGAGACCAGGATCTAGACCGAGATCTGCACTGCACCTCCACCATCACCTCTTCGGGACGCTCTTCGGCTCCTCCTATTCCTTCTAATTTTTCCAAATCCTCTGGTCGCTCCCACAGTGGTCACGGTTATCCTCGGAGCCAATCGGCGTGCCCATCTCCAGTGAGCATGGGCCGATCTTTGACTCCCCTGAGCCTGAAGAGGCCACCGCCTTATGATGCTCTCATGGCTGGAGGAAGCATACCCCGCTCTTCTTCATCATCATCCTCATCCTCTCATCGCGGAGGAGAGGGTGGGGCTAAACTCAGTAACTCCTCGTCCACACACGGATCCATGCAGAATGTGTCATTAAGGTCACAAACACCAACGAGCCCATCTGAAGAACTCAACAACCTGTTCACCTCAGGACGACAGCTGAAGAAGAAAGGAATGGGCAGGAAGGGCAGAGACAGTGAAGGTACTTCTTCAGCAGGACATCTGTAGCCCTCAACACGACCTGATTTATGTAGATTATGACGAACCCAATGCACAAGGAGATCTGACATCAAATGAAATGAAAAAACCCCTCTGGAGGTGTTTTTAGCATATCACTATAGCATACAACCCTAGCTATTAGCATACAACTATAGCTATTAGCATATAACTTTTCTAGACTTTTATGAACTTTTAAGGCAGTTGATCCATCGGCAGCAGCGAGTGACTCTAAACACCTCTGGCAATAGAGTTCAGGCAGTTGGTCCATGTTACTATCTACTACTACTAGAGTTACTATCTACTGCTACTAGAGTTACTATCTACTGCTACCAGAGTTACTATCTACTGCTACTAGAGTTACTATCTACTGCTACTAGAGTTACTATCTACTGCTACCAGAGTTACTATCTACTGCTACTAGAGTTACTATCGACTACTACTAGAGTTACTATCTACTGCTACTAGAGTTACTATCTACTGCTACTAGAGTTACTATCTACTGCTACTAGAGTTACTATCGACTACTACTGTCTGTGTAAATTCTCAGTCATCCAGGTCATTGTATCCAAGGTAGTTTTCTCTGTCAACTGGACTGGGTTTCTTCTCTTGAAGACGTTTCGCCTTCTATCCAGAAGGCTTCATCAGTTCTGAAATCGCTGGGGAGAGAGCTTGAAAATATATAGCCCCTGTGGACCATTTGCATGCTAATGATCTGGGTGGTCACCTGAGAGTCGTTAGCAGGGTCGTTGGTCGGGTCGTTCACCTAGTTTCTGTTGAGATGTCTCCCCTTTGTCTGCTGGGTCACATGGTGATGAGTCACTGGGTCTCTTGGAATGGTGTGAATGTTTGTTTTGCTGTTGGAAGGAGTGGAGGACTGCATTGTATGTGGGTGATAGGAAGTGTCTCAGGCCACCACCTCTGTTTAAGGATGGTTTCTCCAATTTAACATGGATAGCTTCCTTGACCCCCCTTTCGAACCAGCGGTCTTCTCTGGCCAGTATCCGTACTTGGCTGTCCTCGAAGGAGTGCCCACTCTCCTTTAAGTGTAAGTGGAC
>NC_042295.1:109757-192257 GCF_901000725.2 Takifugu rubripes | reverse complement strand
CTGCCTATCTGTCTGTCTGCCTGCCTACCTGTCTGTCTGCCTGGCTACCCGCCTGTCTGCCTACCTGTCTGTCTGTCTGCCTGCCTGCCTGCCTACCTGTCTGTCTGCCTGCCTGCCTGTCTGCCTACCTGTCTGTCTGCCTGCCTGTCTCTCTGTATGGAAGTAAATCCCGCCCATCCTGTATTTCAGGACTGATTTATCTGATGAACTTTGTCCGTCAGCTGACTGAGGAAACCTTGGAAATAATTCTTGATCTGTTTTCTTGATCGATCATTTGTGCTAATTCCTGTGTTACATCATTTAGTCTGTTTATACCTCCATACTAACATAATCCAGCAACATAAATACTAACTAACTAACTAACCCATAAACACTAATCTGAGTAATATAAAACTGATAAATGACACCAAGAACCTTTGAAAATACTGTAAATAAAACGATTAAATCTGTCAGATGTCTTGTCAGAAGTATTTCTGTATAAAAAATAATACCACATAAACAACTGTAGACCACCTGTCTGTCTTTCTGTCTGCCTGTCTGCCTGCCTGCCTGTCTGCCTGCCTGCCTGCCTGCCTGCCTGTCTGTCTGTCTGTCTGCCTGCCTGTCCGTCTGCCTTCCTGCCTGCCCTCCTGTCTGCCTGTCTGCCTGCCTGCCCTCCTGTCTATCTGCCTGTCTGTCTGCCTTCCTGCCTGCCCTCCTGTCTGTCTGTCTGCCTGCCTGCCCTCCTGTCTGTCTGCCTGTCTGTCTGCCTTCCTGCCTGCCCTCCTGTCTGTCTGTCTGCCTGCCTGCCTGCCTGCCTGCCTGCCTGTCTGCCTGCCCTCCTGCCTGCCTGCCTGCCTGTCTGTCTGTCTGCCTTCCTGTCTGTCTGCCTTCCTGCCTGCCTGTCTGTCTGTCTGCCTTCCTGTCTCTCTGCCTGCCTGCCTTCTTGCCCTCCTGCCTGTCTGCCTGCCTGCCTGTCTGTCTGTCTGCCTTCCTGCCTGCCCTCCTGTCTGTCTGCCTGCCCTCCTGTCTGTCTGCCTGCCTGCCTGCCTGTCTGCCTGCCTACCCGTCTGTCTGCCTGTCTGCCTGCCTGCCTGCCTGTCTGCCTGCCTGTCTGCCTGCCTGCCTGCCTTCCTGCCCTCCTGCCTGCCTGCCTGTCTGTCTGCCTTCCTGTCTGTCTGTCTGCCTGCCTGCCTTCCTGCCCTCCTGCCTGCCTGCCTGCCTGTCTGTCTGCCTTCCTGTCTGTCTGCCTGCCTGCCTTCCTGCCCTCCTGTCTGTCTGCCTGTCTGTCTGCCTGTCTATGTTAGACGTGGACACATGAAACATCTGCACACATACGATGACTCCACATTCAAAACTGCTGGGTCACCATGACGATGCCAGACTTGGCTTGTTTGGACACGTTTGACTCGACACACTAAGGCGGTTTTCTCTCATGAGCATGTTTGGTTTTTAATTATCGCTCTTATCTCATCAGCTAAACTGTAGCAGGTTTTATTGCCAATATGCCACAAATTAGGTACACACACAACACACGACTACAACACATCAAAAATCTTTCTGATAAATATTAACTCCAACTTAGTTCATTAAGTAGTGTCAACGGGCTGTTTTATTATTATTTTGCGCTCATTAGCCAAGCAATCACAAATATAAGGAGAGGACAGAGTTAGCACTGGTGGCTAACTAGCTAGCACATTTACATTCCAGATGCCGTGGCTCTGTGGAGACGCCACCATGATGGAGATGATCCAGAAAAAACGTGTTCTGTGTCGAGAGATCAAAGCTCGTCAGCGGCCTGAAAAGAATCTGTGTAAGCAGGACAGTATGCCCATCCTGCCCAGCTGGAGGAGGAAACTGCCCCCGCCCTACTCTGCTGCCCCCACCGCCAAGGCCCCCGGACACCCCACCACCGTGTTCTGGGACACGGCCATCTGAGGCAGACCCCATCATGATGAAATAGCCATCAGGCCACGCCAGCCAGTGACACCTCCGTCTTTGATCTTTGATTTCCTGAATTCTGGTACAAAAGGGTTTTATTAATGATAATTAATAGTTATTATTATTATACATTATAATTAAAGCTATATTGATAGAAAAATAACAGAACATACTGTTGTACGAAATAGATCAAACATTTATTCTTTGAAATGTTCAGAAACTTTTTATTTTGTAATTAATGTTACATCAAAGGTGTTATCTTGCCAACCAATCAGAACACGGGGAGGCGTGGCCATTCAGGTGTAGCAGAGCTTTGCGTTTTTTTCTATCTGAATGGTTCCAATGTTTGTTTTTTAAATTCTGACACTCGTGTAGCAGAAGGCGTAAAAGTATTTATGAAACTGTAAAATGTAAAAAAAGGTTTGACCCGAATGTGTCGCCAACATCTTTTATACGCCAACAGAATCTGTGATGTCTGTTTTGTGTGCAAGAAAAAGTCTGTACAAGATGATGTTTTTATATTCAAAAGGAATTTTATTATAATAAGAAAAGCACTATTTTAAGATGAGAATATTTTGACACACTAGCTGATCTGCTGTCATCTGTGGATCCAGAAATACAGATGAAATTTAAATTGAACTCCAGATTAGACAAATTAGACACACAGTGAAACGGTGCCCCTGTAGGTGTAGAATCACATCGAAATCTTTAAAAACAGAATAAAATAAACAAAATAAACTTTACTAGTCAAACAAGATCATCAGAGTCTCCTCAAAAAGTCATGTGACCCACTGGGTCTGTGGGACGGTGGAAAGATGGATTTAGCAATGATGAGCTGACTGACATGATATCAATGGAAAAACAAATGATGCAAAGTGTGTTTAGAATTTGTGGTGAAACCACAGAGAAGCTTAAAGTGTGAGAACACACACACACGCGCGCGCACGCACACACACACACACACTTGTTCTGTTTGCAGCCTCATGAAATGAGATCAGCTGTGATTGAATCCAAGTGCACTTCTTTAGTTCAGAACATGCTACAAAGAGCAGCATTAGATGTTCTTTACACACCAGAGTGTTTCTGATATCATTGTGACCACGTGTCTGTTCGTGTGTACAGAAGAAATTAGAGCCACTCCAAATGTTAGTGAAGCTAACTTGTATGTGCATTACTTTGCTAATTATTATTAATGATTAATTTGGAAATAATCAGAAATGTTTTATAATCAGGAAAAATCAGATTTCTTCTCAAATAATATGTTAAAAAAACAATAAATTTTCTTCTCTTCTGTATCATTTGAAAATCTCTGGATTTTTTTTTCTTGTCAGGTTAAACTTAAGATTCAAGATTTCTTCTGTTATGTTTGTGCATCCATCCTGAAATGTAGCCTCAGGACAACACACACACACACACACACACACACACACACACACACACACACACACACACATAATCGTTCTGACTGTGAATTCAGTGAAGGTGTTGCTTAAAAAACGAAATCATCACAGAAATCTGTCAAATGATGCTTTCTGCAAGAAATGACCTGGACAACCTTTAAACATTCCATCTGAATTTTCTGAAAAGAGCCTGTTGGTATCAAATTAATGACTGAATTTAAAAAACAACATTCTTTTGGTGTTTTTATGTTTAATCTCTGCACTTTCATCATGAACATGGTCTTCTTTGTAACGTCAAATGTGTGATCAAGTTTAAATTAGACAAGAAAGAAATAAAACATATGCATACACAAACTCAAGTTTTCCTCTTTTTATGAGCTTTTCAGCTGTTTTCATCTAAAATCATCTTTTTTTCATTAGAACTGTAGCCAGGCTGAGACAATTGTTCAGTTATGATATGAGTTATGATAAAAAGATCACTTGGAATGATGATAAATATTTTTGTCTGAGCATGAGAGTACAAATGGAACGAGCATTGGTTGGATGGGTTATAACCTGTCTGTAGCCTTGCAGAACAGGCAGGTTTGAACCAAACAGTCCCTTAGTCAAATATTTCTCCCTCTTCGCAATGCTTGTGGTTTCGTTTCGTTTTCTGCCGCTTATCCGGATCCGGGTCGCGGGGGCAGCAGCTTCAGGAGGGATGCCCAGACAGCCTCTCCCCGGCCACTTCCATCAGCTCCTCCGGGGGGACCCCCAGCCGCTCCTGAACCAGGCCAGAGATGTGATCCCTCCACCTGGTCCTGGGCCGGCCTCCTCCCGGTGGGACATGTCCGGAACACTTCTAAATTTCTCCCTCTTCGCAATGTTTGTGGTAAGTTTTTAAATTAAAAAAATCAACTTAAAAATAAAGTAAATTTAAAAAAATGAGAAACAAGGTGTAGCTGGGAGTAAAAACTTGAGAGGAGTGGTACTCGAATACAATGACAGGATTTAAAGGTCGATAATCAAGTCCAATTTAAAAGAAGGGACAGGAACATAGAAGGAAACATACATATACAAAAAGGAGAAAAGAACTTTGGGAGTTACAAAGGTTAGGGTTACTAACCCTCGTAACCTAATACCGACTTAGAGGAAATTGGAAGTCTAATATACGAAGCCCCTTCGGGGTGCGCGCCACACTTGGTGCGCCAGTGGTGCCCATGGTTACAAACTGCCACGTTTGACAGGCTGCTTCCTTTGAAGAAGGCAGCCTGTCCTTTCGCACAAGCTTTCTTCCGTAGGTGCAGGCAAACCTGGTTGCAAGCTCATACCACCTCCTACACTCTGTCAGCCGTTATGCCGCCTCTGTCATCGAACACCAGCACCCTTTTACCAGGTGGGTCAACAAGTATGGCTAACCATGAAGGACATTCCCCTTCGAGTTGATTCACAGAAGTTGGCGCCTAAATTCAGTCCGTTCCGTATCGAGAGGGTGATAAATCCTGTGGCAGTGAGGTTGAAGCAGCCCAGGTCCATGTGGATTCACCTGACTTTCCATGTCTCCAGAGTTAAGCTGGTACATTAGAGCCCTCTGGTTCCAGCACCTCCACTTCGCTTGCCTCCTCATCTTGTTGACGGTGGCCCTGCATATTCAGTCTGGCACCTGCTACAGGTACGTCATCAGGGAAGAGGATGGCGGTAACTAGAGGATTGGGAGGGTTATGGACCAGAAGAAAGGTCATGGGTTCCCACTTGCCACATCTTGGATCGGGCCCTAATGCTGACTTCAAGACGCGGCATCCCAAGCTGTTCCGAGGGAGACCTTCGGCAGGTAGAGCCAGCATGTCCTCAATGCCTGGTCTTTCCAAAGGTTAGTGGTTCTATCGGGAGCATGTTGGATGATGGAGGTGCCCCTCACTGGTCTCCCACCACCATGCTGTCCAGTTTTGCGATGTCTGTTTAACACCTTCAGCCTGACTGGTTCCTGCGATTACAACTGTCTAAACAACAATCCTGTCAAGGAAGGGTCAACTGACCTTTATTACACTTGCTAATGATTCTACCATTCCTAACTTCTAAAGTACTTCTAACAGAAAATAGAAACATATGGTACAACACATAGTAACAAGATAAACACAATTCTCTTCAACTAATTTCTATTGAAGTTGCTCAGTGGCACATGCATTATGTACAGTGGTAGAAAAAGTTTGGGCACCCTTGACAATTGGCATTATTTTTATTCACCAATCATTGGGTGTTTTCTTCCTGTTAGAGGTGTTAATCTATGAAATAACCTTAATGATGAATTAAAATAAGGTTGTAGTTGATTTGGTTGGTTTATGGCGCTGCAACCCATTTATTGGCTGTTCTAGATGTCTCTTTCACCATGTTAACCTCTGGAAAACGGTATTTTAGTGCTCGATGGAAGCCAGTGACCGTTTCCCATAATTGTTGTACCGAAGTTTGGCCAGCACGGGTTTTGCATCAAACTGGGGGGGGCGATTCCTGTTTCCATTTCTCTTAACGGAACCGTTGGAATGAAGTTTGTCCACGTGGAGGTGCCGTAGGCCGCTGTCCAAGATGGCGGCTCGTTCGCGCATGCTCAGTGCAAATCGGGTAAAATAGTGATAAACCCTTCGAACTGGTGAGTTCACCTCTTTCGTTTGATTGTGAACTATTTGATCCAAACGTGGGAGTTGTGGTTAGAATTGACCGTCCGTCTACTTTGTAGCTCATGATGGAAACAAGAGACGACGTGGTGACCCGAACTTTCTGCTCGCAGACGAAGCTAATCGTTGATCTGGCGGTGGAGTCCGCCGCCTCCGTTGTGCTGAGGTTCGATCCAGAGTGGAAGGAGAGGCAGGTGAGGACGAAAGTGCCGCATTTACCCCAACCCTAAAGCTCCTAACCCTAACCCCAAACCCTAACCCAAGCTCCTATCCCTAACCCTAACCCTCCAGGACGCCCGATCAAATCACCATCTACAGCCCAACCAATCACTTGAAATATGATTCTGCTCTTAGCTAAACAGTCAACAGCATTGCTACATTGTGAAGATTTCTGCATGTTCTGAAAGTTTGCCAATGTAGAAGCTAATCTTCATCTGTCATGATCACAAAACAAGAGGCACGATGAATAATGTCGGGGTCACACAGACAACTGAGCCAGCCTTCAGATACAGCTGGCTTGGAGGCACTGGCAGCTCCACATCGATGCAGGGGTGTCATGGACTGGGCCACAAGTTCCAGGAACACATGGGTGGAGATAGTGTGTTGACAGTCAAACAGCTGAAGACGGGGGGTCTTGGGTGAATTTAGCATCATAAAGATGAGAAGCTGAAAACAGACCAAGAATTGAAGGCTAAGTGAGAGAATCTCCGAACTTCAGGAGAGGACCAGTGATGAGGATGATGACCCGTTAGTGTCGATCATTGTTTTCCCTGTGAGGTTTATATTGATCATTTACTGGTTCGCTGATTGTTGCCTTATGAAATAACTTCTTTTGGATATAAATTAGCCAAAAATATGAATGTTAATTTTGGTTCATGTTTGTATTTCTTGTAGAGAAACACCTGTACTGTGAAACAGTGTTTTCAGTAGCTCATGCTGACTGTTTCCTGATAGGCTCAGGTCAGCGCCGTCCTGTGTGCGTTGAGTCGAGAGGCTGTCCGTCAGATCTGCAGAGTGTTCAGGGAGCTGTTTGTCCACGTCACGACTGAGAATGCTGCTCTGCTGGACCGAATACGACACCTGGAGACAGAAATGAAGTCACAGGTCAACGAGAACAACTCGGCGCCGACCGTCTATAAGATCAAACCGGCAGGTTAGACGAGAGGGTGACGAGTGCTCCTTAGATGCAGATATGGTGACGGTGTAGCGTCGTTTCACTGGCATCATCTGTGTGTTTTGAATGTTCAGATGAGCCGGCCCTGTCACTGGACCTCAGCCAACCAGCTGCCAACCCTGCTGTGCTTGCCATGGCTATCCTCAGTTCCACAGAATCCATGAGCAAAACCAGCAGCAATCATCAGGTCCCTCTTGTCATCATCAGCCAGCCACTGCCTAAAACTGCCATAGGCCAGAACGGCAGCGGCGCTGCCCTTGTGACATCCAATCAGGGTGACGCTGATGGAGCTGATGGCTGCACACTTGATCTGGTGTTGGAGCTGGACCAAATCTCCAAAGAAACTGAGGAATCACTGTCGTCTTCCTATGTGGCATCACTTCCTGTGGCTGGTCAACCTTCGGTGAGTGAAGCCATGACCACATTAAGAGAGGAAAGAATTTCTTATTTACTTTTTCTTTTGAGAGCCATAAAAGTTTAATGTTTAGGTCTCATATTCACTACTCAATTACTGGAAAACCGGGTTCTGTGAGAGATTAGATACATTTATCTGCATGTGTACTCAATTTAATATCTATGTGTTCCTTAATGTCATCATTTTATGGAATTAACAAGCTAATTCAGATCAGGCTGGCTTGTTTCTGCTATTATGATTAATGGTGTTTTGTAGGAAGTTGAACTGAAAATCGATGGGGTTCCAACGGAAGCAGACCATCGACCAGGTGAGACATTCAGAATCCTCAGTGTGGGATATTTTAAACACAATGATCCAGTTGGCTTGATCTGTGTACGGTCTTCCACCAGCCAGTGACGAGGAAGAGCAGAAGGAGCTGGAGAGGAGGAGAAGAAGGGAGTTGTATAAAGAGAAGAGGTTCTTCTGCGAGCTTTGTGACAAAGGTTTCCACCAGCGGCACCAGCTGCAGAAGCACATGGTGTGTCACGTCAAACCTTTCCCCTGCACGTCCTGTGACAAAGGCTTCTACAAAGCAAAGGCACTGCAGAAGCACCTTCTGAGCCACCAGCTGAGAGAGGCACAGGAGAAAGACCCTGACAAGCTGCTGCACTGTGACCAGTGTGACAAGAAGTTCCGGCTGCTGCGGCAGCTCCGCGTCCACCAGGCTGGACACCGGCTTGAGAAGACTCCATTAAAATGTCACACCTGCGAGCGCACCTTCACCTCCACCAGCGCTCTCCGCTGCCACGAGGTGTCGCATGCTGACGTCAAACCTTTTATGTGTGATATCTGTGGAAAGGGCTTTGCCCGGAAGAAGAGCCTGCAGGAGCACCAGACCATCCACACCGGTGCTCGACCGTACACCTGCCCAACCTGTGGCAAGAAGTTCTCCACCACCAGTAACCTGCGCGTCCACAAGAGGTCTCACTCAGAAGAGCGTCCGTTCAAGTGCTCTGAATGCAACAAGGCCTTCAAGTGTAAGATGGGGCTACTGCAGCACAGAGTGGTGCATTCTGGGGAGAAACCCTTCATGTGTCAAACCTGCGGCCTCAGTTTCGGCCTCAAGTACAACTTCCAAAGACACTTGAGGCTCCACAATGGAGAGAAACCCTTCAGGTACAGAGATCAGGCCTCCATATTCATTCACTTTGCATTTACGTGCACAGGACTTCTTGTTGTGACAGCTTGTTTAGCCATGTGGCTAACAGTAGACATAGTATTGGTTGGTGAAGCGAAATCACCATGGTTACACTTGCCTCCTGCTTGGTAACAGGGATTATGTTTCTCTTTTTATTGTTGAATTATCCATGATGGGCTGAAGTTTTACATTACATTTTAGCAGTTGCTTTTGTTCAAAGCAAATTACCTTGAGAAGTTTATTCATGGATCAAATTTAGAAACATCAGATTTAGCTGCACAGCACCAAACATGAAGTTACGCAAGATAGTTAAAAATAGTATATAAAAATACAATATACATACAATAATGGCAGCAAAAATGTGCTGGAAACGTATACCTTATCTGGTGACATGAATTCAATAATAATGGTGCTGAATGACAGTCAGTGCATCAATTGGACGACGCTTCTCCCTCGACTGGTGTGGAAAAGAAGGCAACCCAGATTTCTGTCCCAATAGCAGTTTCCAGTACTGGAATTATGGGTTAGTCGAGCCACCTTCCTCTGCTGGGTGTGCAGTGTTTTACTTTGTTCTTGGGCGCCACTCGTTGACCGGTGGCGGCCGCGGCTAAATCAGCAGCAGCCATGGACGAGTTCACACGACAACAAAATCGTCCTTTCCAAAAATAATTTGGCAATAGTTTCTACCAGCTGCTACCACACAGCAGACTGTAAATAACTCATTGGGAGGTTTGGGAGCAAATTCTAACCAAAACGTAGCACAAGCGCAGATCAGAGAGGCCAGCACGCCGTCCCCGTGCTCCTGTAAACCGACTCACCCAAGCTGTCTGAGGGTGGTAGTCCAGCTACATCCGGACTTCTCTGGGCTGATTTAAATTAAGTTAGGCTGCCACAAGCATTTATGTCATGCAGGAATTTGGTGTCCTTCAAGTTTACAGGACAGGCAAAGTAATCAACTCGTTAACAGATTGAAAACTGAAGTGTGAGACAGATGAAGTCCTGCCAGGGTTAGGGTTAGGGTTCGTTTAGGGTTAGGGTTGGTTTAGGGTAGATGCTGCTCTGCAGGAACAGAAACACCAGGAACACATCCAGAAACCTCCATCTGAACAGTCTCTTGTCTTGTCTCAGGTGCGATAAATGTGATGAGGGCTTTACAGGAACGTGGGCTCTGAAGACCCACATGCTGGTCCATGGTGCAGAGAAGCCATTCATGTGTGACCTCTGTGGAAAGACCTTTTTCTACAACTGTCAGCTGCAGAAACACCAGCAGGTTGTTCACGGCAACAAAGACAAGGTGAGCGGCACCCCCCACAGGTGGAGCAGCACCACCGCCAAATCTTTCAGCTGTAAAGTTTGTCTGAAGGCCTTCAGCAGCACCACCACCCTGAGGACACATGAGAAGAGTCATACCGCGGCCAAAGAGTTCAGCTGCTCCACCTGTGGGAAGGCCTTCCATCTGCGGCACCTCTACCTGTACCACCTGAGGCAGCACACAGGTGAGCGGCCCCACGTCTGCACCATCTGCCACAAAGGCTTCTTGCTGCCATCACAGTTGAAACGCCACAAACTGTTGCACACCGGCATCAAGCCGCACAAATGTGAGCAGTGTGGGAAGGAGTTCAAGACGCCCCAGAACTACCAGCGCCATTTAATGGTCCACACTGGAGAGAGGCCCTACGCGTGCACTGTGTGTAACCGCAGGTTCAGGCAGTCCAACCAGGTCAAGGCTCACATGCAGGTGCACACAGGAGTGAAGCTGTACAGCTGCGTACGCTGCAGCCGTGGCTTCTCCGAGTCCAGATCGCTCAAGAAGCACCGATGTGGAGATGATGTGGCTGATGCCCAGTCCAGACACGGGAAACACAAGACTGATTTCATGTGGAGCGACGGATTTATCAACCATTGAGTCCTGTGGTGCACTGCTCAGGAACTTTGGCCAACCAGCTTGATCTGTTCAAACATTCAGATTTATAGACTGAAATAAACACACAATCTTGATTTTAATATCTTAAAGCTGTCAAAAGTTTTCCTTTTCTTCTAAAATGTTGTCACTCGGCTTATGCAGTTTTAATCACTTCTGTTTGCTTGTAAACTTTATATATATATATTTTTTTTTTTTTACGTTACCCAAAGCACCTAAAGAAAATAAGATTTCTATTAAGCTATTTTTGTCCTGTTGGAGATTAAGTAGATGTGGTGAAGCCTACCAGTAGTTTATGTGCTGCGAGACATTTTTGGAGGGAGACATGAGCCCTGGCCACTAGTCCAAGCAGGCTAAATAAAATGCTATTTGGCAAAGACAAATGACTTGGTTAACATTTGTAATATCTTGCAATCATAGCACATCGCCAGCCTTAATCCAGTGCCGGATGTGCCACGTGAACATGCAGGTAGGCTCGGTTCTGTAACTGTGATGCACCTTCTCAATATCGAGAATAATTGCTAGAATTCTGCTCAAAGAACAGAAGGAAACTAGGGTAATTTAAAAGTCCTTACTAGCATGTTTAAGTAGCTAAAAACTGCCGAGGTAGAGCCTTATTTTTCTCGATGAGCCTCTGGAGGGGCGGATTTTGGGTCCAACAAAAGCACGTGACCAACGCCATGTTTTCATCCCACAGTTTGGACTCGGAGGTGCTTCCTGGGTAATAGATAAACGGTGCCGACAGAGCGGCCATCTTGGTGCAGTGCCTTTCGCCCCTCGATCTACTTCTATCGGGCCTATATATACTGTATGTTTATGGCAGTCTGCTGACAGCGAACAAGTTCACTGAAAGGAATGGGCGCCATCGGTACCGGTGTATATCGGGGGCCCAGTTCGGCGTCTGCAGAAAGTGCGCATGCGCGGGGCCTGGTGCGGCGTCTGCAGAAAGTGCGCATGCGCAGAAACCAATTCGAGTTCCGGGTTCGGGTCGGGCACTGAGGCTGGATTCCGCGGGTAGTTGATGCTAACAAAGCAATATGTCAGACTGACTAGTTTATTCACTTGGTGAATTATGTAAGTTATTACATCTCTGGTGAGGATGTCTTGATGCATGAATTACACGGATACATTAAGTCCGTCGGTTACGTTGTCTTGTGAACTATTATGGTCTTTGCCCCCGACTTAACAGGAATAATGAGGGGTTTCGCTAACGGAGACGACTTGCAACGACCGTCTTGTGGTGATTTGGACTCTTGAACTTTATTTTCCGAGTTTACAGGGCCGTTGTCAACTGTCATGTACTGCTGCCACTTTAACAGTTTCGTTCACTTTCCAGCTCCTTGACCCAATCACGTTGAGATGAAAAGCAACGTATATAGTCTGGCTTCATTTGTAGGTTTTGTTGTGCCATTTAGACAGTAACATTAAAACGTTATTTCTTTCAATACGGCCCTGACCGCGCCTAGAAGAGAACAACAGCCATCATATCCAATGTTAAAATGTCGGGCAGAGGAGGGAGGAGAGAATCGACCCTAACCCTCCAGGACTGTCGCTGCCCCGTGTGTCTGGAGATTCTCTGTGAGCCAGTTACTCTGCCCTGCACACACACCTTCTGTAAGGCAAGATACACACTTCCCTAGACTTCTGACGACCCCCGCCAACAGTCTGGTGTTGGCGGCTGAATGTGACGGGGTTCTTTGTGTTACAGGGCTGTTTCCTGGAGTCTGTGGATAAAGCCACTCTGTGCTGTCCACTATGTAGGAAGCGAGTCTCCACATGGGCCCGACAGAACAGCCGTAACAACACATTGGTCAACCAACAGCTCTGGAACCAGATCCAGGACCAGTTCCCTTTGCATTGTCAGCGGCGCCTCAGTGGGCAGGATGGTGGGATGGAGGATAACCTGGGAGGTACAAAATATCCAATTAACGTGATTGATGAAGCGTGCAGAAGAATCTGTGTTAGAGTTGCCAGTGTATCAGTGTGTGGACCATAAATGTGTGTGTGTGCCTGCATGCAATGTGTGTGTAGTTGCTGTGTGTGTCCCCAGAGTCAGCGAGCCTGGAGAGCTGAGGCAGGAGTACGAGGACCAGGTTTCTAGAGTGAGTTCAGTCTGTTGTGCTTGCTCCGTGTTTCTGAGGAAAAATAGATTTGTTCATTTCAAAGTTCTTAATGTGAGCAGCAAGATCCTGTTTTAGTGGCTCCTCTGCTGCAAAAGGGAATGTTGAACAGGCTTGTGTCAGCGTTTTACTGTGATGTCATCATCAGCTGACGGAGGAGAAGCGAGTGTTTGAGGAGGAGGAGCGGAGGGCCAGCGAGGAGTACATCCAGAGGCTGCTGGCTGAGGAGGAGCAGCTGCAGGAGGAGCAAAGGAGAAGGCACCAAGATGACGAGAGGCTGGCCAGATTAATCAGTAGTCAGCTGGTCAGTGTTTTCATCACTTCGTTATTAGAAGCACTAATATTAGTAACGGCTCCACTGAGGCTCCTCCAGCTCCAATTCATCAGTCCCCTTTTTTGACATCCTCTCCTTCACATGAATGCAAACTGTTATTGTGCTTCAGAACCCTGCTGATGCCACACCAGCCAAGAGGGAGGTCACCACACCAGCCAAGAGGGAGGTCACCACACCAGCCAAGAGGGAGGTCACCACACCAGCCAAGAGGGAGGTCACCACTGGACAGATGGACAAGTAGGTCTCTGTCAGGTGGACACGTCCTTCATACTTTCATGATCTACACCTTTTATAAAGAACTTCTAGCAACTAAGTTCTGTATAAAAGGTGTACATCACATATAAATATCTACAAAAGAACATAAACAAAATTAAAGGTTAAAAAGCTTTTAATGGTTATTAAAAATAGTGAAGGTCTCTGACTAATGGACAATGGCAGATTGTTCCAGAATTTAGGCAGAGAAATCAGGAATGCTCTGTCCCCTCTGTTGATAGTGTGTGTGTGTGTGTGTGTGTGTGTGTGCGTGTGTGTGTGTGTGTGTGTGTGTGTGTGTGTGTGTGTGTGTGCGCGCGCCTCAGGTTTCTGAGTCCTCGACCGTCTCAATGCAGCCCCGCTGACAGCAAGTTAACAGCCAACAAGGTCAGGTCATCAGGTCATCAGCTCCGTGTTTGAGGAGCATTTCAACATCGGAGAACAACAGTGAAATAAAGAAGTCCAGGAACGTTCAGGTTCCTGGACTAAAGTTGCACCAGCTCCAATAACCTGGTGATTTAAGCCAGAGAGCAGCTACTTTATGCGTGAAGTCTGATATATTGAGTTTGACCAAACATACACTTCTTGTTTTAGGAGAGCATGGTTTCTCTGAGTTCCCTCCATCAGCTGGAGCTACACGGTCTTGGATCAGAGAGTCCAGACCTCCTCCCAACGTTTCTGACATCTGCCACAATGGACCAGTTTCATGTGAGCACTGATGGAGAAACCTCCTCCAAAAGATCACATTCAGACGACAGGAGGACGCCTCCCAAACGTGTGTGTCTTCAGCCCTGCTCCACTTCCCGTCCTGACATGCCTGCGGTGGAGCAGCTGAGCAGACAGCAACAGGAGGAGGAGGACCACAGACTTGCCCTGCTTCTCCAGAAGGAACTGGATCAGGAGGAAAGAGATGTCAATAGACGCAAAGGCTCTAGCGATGCTTACTCACTGCGCCTAAGCAGCCAGGCGAAGGTGGCGAGCAGCTCCTCGACACCCAGGAAGACGTCCAGCACTCCAAAAACATCTGTTCCAAAGACCAGCTCTGGTCCTAGGGCGTCCTCCACCACCACCTCTAGTCCATCAGTCTGTAGAGGCAGAAAACAGGCCACTCTGACTGAAATGTTCTCCAGCTTCAGCAGATGAAGGAGGCACCTCTGTAGACACACATGAGAGCAGCAGAAGCACTCTTGAAGGTTAAACGGAGGCTTATGTTGCCATCACGGGACCAGCCGGAAACAGGAAAGAGAACACTACTGAGATCCATTATTATATTATTATAATCCGGTCATCAGCCATGGCTCAGCCTTTGTCTCATTTAGAAACCACCCGTGGGTGATGACCTCATTCTCTAATCTAGCACCAACAATGAACCCAACTGATTGGTTGGAACCTGAAGACGCCACTGGGGGATTATTTTTCTAGAGCCTGAGCTGACTCAAAAATATATTTTTTCTGTTTGAACATTAAAATAATTTCTTTGATATTAAAATAAAAATTCCGGTTGCCATGGTGAAAGTTAAGGTGTGATTAATGTTGCTGCTGATGTTGAAGGTCGACGTCTATACTTCAGACCTGCGAGCGCTTCGATTCTTGATTTACATCCTGGTTAATATTTTAGCCCCTTTTTTTTATCCAATTTCTCTTGAATGCAGAGGTCACAAGGTCAGCATGAGTTCTGAAACCCAAACAGGATCCTTGCGTGTCCAAGGTGTGGGCTCTGTGGTTCCTGCTAGGTCCTCAGACAATGTTGCCGAGTCACTCTGATGTGGACCTACTTGTGTCATCGTTTCACCCTTTAGAAGAGGCGGACAGCTTTCTGACCTGGCCCTCCTGTCTGGACGGTGCTCCGACACGGCTCCAACTGGACCAGTGTGGTCACGGCTAAATAGCTAGCTCCAGAGCACGTTGGAGATGAGCAATGAGCCTCCGCTGGGCTGGGTGATTCAGGAGGCATCAGCTGAGCTGCAGGAGTAGAAGTCCTGAGCTAACCCTGCTAACCCTGACCCTGCTAACCCTAACCCTAGCTAAGCTGAGCTGCAAGAGTAGAAGTCCTGAGCTAACCCTAACCCTGCTGACCCTGCTAACCCTAACCCTAGCTGAGCTGAGCTGCAGGAGTAGAAGTCCTGAGCTAACCCTGCTAACCCTAACCCTGACCCTGCTAACCCTAACCCTAGCTGAGCTGAGCTGCAAGAGTAGAAGTCCTGAGCTAACCCTGCTAACCCTAACCCTGACCCTGCTAACCCTAACCCTAACCCTGCTGACCCTGCTAACCCTAACCCTGACCCTGCTAACCCTAACCCTAGCTGAGCTGAGCTGCAGGAGTAGAAGTCCTGAGCTAACCCTGCTAACCCTGACCCTGCTAACCCTAACCCTAACCCTGCTAACCCTAACCCTGACCCTGCTAACCCTAACCCTGACCCTGCTAACCCAAACCCTAGCTGAGCTGAGCTGCAGGAGTAGAAGTCCTGAGCTAACCCTGCTAACCCTAACCCTGCTAACCCTAACCCTGCTGACCCTGCTAACCCTAACCCTGCTAACCCTAACCCTGCTACCGTGGAAGCTGCTATCAGCTGGGTTAACTCGGAACCAAAAATATTTCAAATGTATTTCTGATCAAAAACATTACAATTTTCCACATTTATTTTGAGCCATTTAGTTTTTTTTGTTTTTTTTTAATTCTGCTGTTAAACAACCAGCAAACACAAAATCCCCCAAAAGAAGGGCAAAAATGTAATAAAGTAAGTAAAGTAATAATAAAACAACCTTAACCTTGGTTAGCTGTTCATGAGGCTCCATCCTGGTTCTTTTCCAGAAACACTGGAATCATCCCAGAATCAGCAAACGACTAAAACAAGATCAAAGTCGTCCCAGCAAAACTTAACTTTTCATTATTAGATCTTTTTCCAGTTTTTTCAGGTTCTTTATTACCAACAGCCTTTTGCGCTTCCTCTTTCTGTTTTTGCCTCCGTGTGTTATAAATGTGTCCGTCGGTTCCTCACATTGACTCGAAGTCATCGTCTTGTCGTTGCAGCAGCTCTTCACGGTAAGTCTGATTTTAATAATCTGCTATTTGGTGATAGGAAATGGTCTGATAAGCATGTTTACACATTTTATTTCATTCCAGTAAATAAACTTAATTTAAAAACATTTAACAAATTCTGATTTGAACTGTTGTTATTTTTGGAAGTAATAAAGCAAGTTTGCCAATTATAAATCAGTCTGTAAAACATTGCGTACTCTATTAAAAAATAATTGTTTTTAATGAAGTGATTCAATTTTACAAACTCCATTTGACCATATTTGGTGACGCAAAGTTGAGTCTGAGAAGAAGCTGCCAGTGTGAGATGTGGGCCGTGATTGGACCCTTTTAGGGTTAGGGTTAGGGTTAGGGGTTAGTTGTTGTGTGTCCATCAGCTCAGGTTTTAAATGATCTCGTATCTGCAGGCAGTGCTTTGTGCTCGATAAAGGTGGAGGTTGTAATTGACGAATAACTGTAATGAAAGGAGGATTTTTACATGAATTTTGTAATCTTCAGCCTTAGTTGGTGCATTTTAATTTATATGAAGCACTTGAACAAAGATGCTGAGTGTCCTGACTGCACACACAGATGTGTGTATCCAGGTGTCTGCATTGTGTCGGCCTCTCTCTTATCCCTCTGGCGCTCATCTGCCTGCTCTCCAACACCTTGCTGCTGCTGCCAGAGCTCAAAACCAACTTCCTGCTGGAGGGTCACGTGACCAGAGAGGCCACATGGGCCACCGGTCTGTGGGGCGGCGGCTTCCTGGTATGTCATTCGACATGTGACGTCTGTCATATATGTGGTCATCACAACCTACTGAGTATGTTTACTGTGTGTGTGTGTGTGTGTGCGTGTGTGTGTGAATCACCATTCTGTGATTTCATCACATGCTTGAATCAGTGACAGCTCATCAAAGTGTGAAAATACATTTTATTTTAAACTAAAACATTATTGGGACTTGCTGCCAGATTCTTTGAATCTTTTTAAATTCAGTTTCATGGTTCTGATTTTTAGGTCTTGATTTCTGCTCGATCTTTTCTCCAAGGCAGCAGAATCAGAGGCTGCTGGGCCTTCAGGAAACAGGTGATCACTGTAATTAGTGTCCAGAACAAGTGTTCCAGATGTGCCAATGCTTATCCAGATGTTGTGGCTGTTTATCCAGATGTTGTATCAGCTGTTCCAGTCCGCTCTGGGCCTCCTGGCTGCTGCAGGCTGCTCCGTGGTCAGCCTCACTGGCCTCTCTCAGGGTCCTCTCTGCCTCTATAATTCCACCTCTGGTCTGACTTGGGGTGTCCCACTTGAGCCCATTCCAGACCAGTAAGACACACAAACACACACACATTTTTGGACACACACATGCCTGACTGTTCTCTTGTGCCAGTCCTCATTCAGGGTACCTGTATAACCACAGCCTGTGGTTTGGAGTGTGTCTGGAACCCAGGAATGTCGTCCAGTGGAACATGATTCTGTTCAGTCTGATGGCTGGAGCCAGTTTCCTACAAGTTCTCCTCTGTGCAGCCAACATCATCAACTCAGCTGTTGGGATGATCATGGGTCACGGGTTCTGCCAGAACCAGGTCTGAATGTGCTCTTACTTTGAAGTCCAGTTTGATCTGGTTCAGATCATCCAGAACTCAAAAATACTAAACAGAATACCAACCAATGATTTAATCACAGAATGGGACATAAAACACAGAGTCTTCTGAAACAGCTGATCTATTGTCAGCTGACCACTTGGGTTCATTACTGGTGACTAACGAGTCAACCAACATGGGTGAATAACCAGCTGTTTCTTGTCCTATCTTTCAGGTGAATCCGGTCTTGGTTTGACGACCTCACTGAGGTATAATGTTTTCAAAAATCAAATGCACTTTGCCTTCATCAAGACTTCATTAAGATTTAATCTTCTTACAATTAAAATAGATCTCTGTATAAACTCTAATGATAATGGCGATGTTAGTGATTCCATACTTTGGGATACCATGAAGTTGGTTCTGCCATCCGAGGCCACATCATTTCTTATGAGACAGTCGAGGTGAGGTTGGGCTGTCAGGTCTAGAGGGTTAGGGTTGGGTTAGGGTTAGGCACGATATAGAATGGGTTAGGCACGATATAGAGTGGGTTAGGGTTAGGCACGATATAGAATGGGTTAGGCACGATATAGAGTGGGTTAGGGTTAGGCACAATATAGAATGGGTTAGGCACGATATAGAGTGGGTTAGGGTTAGGCACGATATAGAGTGGGTTAGGGTTAGGCACGATATAGAATGGGTTAGGCACGATATAGAGTGGGTTAGGGTTAGGCACAATATAGAATGGGTTAGGCACGATATAGAATGGGTTAGGCACGATATAGAATGGGTTAGGGTTAGGCACGATATAGAGTGGGTTAGGGTTAGGGTTAGGCACGATATAGAATGGGTTAGGCACGATATAGAGTGGGTTAGGGTTAGGCACAATATAGAATGGGTTAGGCACGACATAGAGTGGGTTAGGGTTAGGCACGATATAGAATGGGTTAGGGTTAGGCACGATATAGAATGGGTTAGGCACGATATAGAGTGGGTTAGGGTTAGGCACGATATAGAGTGGGTTAGGGTTAGGCACGATATAGAATGGGTTAGGCACGATATAGAGTGGGTTAGGGTTAGGCACGATATAGAATGGGTTAGGCACGATATAGAGTAGGTTAGGGTTAGGCACGATATAGAGTGGGTTAGGGTTAGGCACGATATAGAGTAGGTTAGGGTTAGGCACGATATAGAGTAGGTTAGGGTTAGGCACGATATAGAGTAGGTTAGGGTTAGGCACGATATAGAATGGGTTAGGCACGATATAGAGTGGGTTAGGCACGATATAGAGTGGGTTAGGGTTAGGCACGATATAGAATGGGTTAGGCACGATATAGAGTGGGTTAGGGTTAGGCACGATATAGAATGGGTTAGGCACGATATAGAGTGGGTTAGGGTTAGGCACGATATAGAATGGGTTAGGCACGATATAGAGTGGGTTAGGCACGATATAGAGTGGGTTAGGCACGATATAGAGTGGGTTAGGGTTAGGCACGATATAGAGTGGGTTAGGGTTAGGCACGATATAGAATGGGTTAGGCACGGTATAGAGTGGGTTAGGGTTATAGAATGGGTTAGGGTTAGGCACGGTATAGAATGGGCTAGGGTTAGGCACGGTATAGAGTGGGTTAGGGTTATAGAATGGGTTAGGGTTAGGCACGGTATAGAATGGGCTAGGGTTAGGCACGGTATAGAGTGGGTTAGGGTTATAGAATGGGTTAGGGTTAGGCACGGTATAGAATGGGTTAGGGTTATAGAATGGGTAACCAGCCTGAAGTACTAAAACTCAAATACGTGGAAAATTCTCATCAAATATATAAAAAAATGTTAGGGTTAGGGTTACATTTCTTGCTCTCACTAGTCCACATAATTGCAGTAGTTTATGTAACTCACCAAAAAAGTGGCCACTAAACCAGACAAAAATGTCTAAGATTTTACTTTGAACCATTTTGAGCATCAACAAAAACATGTATTGCAAAAAGCAACGAGGTGCGTGACAAAACTCCAGTATGTAGTCGTCTTTCTTGACCCATAATAAAAATCCACCGGGACAAGGGACACAAGGCTCAAAACCGGGACGCCTGGTCACCCTGAAGGCACCATTTCTACTGTAAATATAGAACTGTGTCGTTGTAAATAAATATCGTTTGGATGAAAAATGTAGAATTGGTAATATGGTATTTATTTAAATGTTTAATTTACATGCCCTAAGCACTGACCATGTCAATTCATCTTTATTTCTGGAGTGTTTGTGATGATCATAATTGTATCTAGGCACTTTACAGAATCCCAGGGCCTGGGTCCAACAGTGGCAAAGAAAAAGTCTCCTTTAACAGAGCAACATTGAGAGGACCAGGCTCATATGGGGGGGGGGGGGGGGGGGGGGGGGCACTTCTGCTGGTGGTTGGCTGGGCAGAGGAAAAGGGGGACAGATAGAAGACATTAGACATATCAGGCAAATACACTAATCACAACAAGCTAACTTTCTAATAGTTAAGTGGGTCAGTGGGGTTGCCTGTCAGAGGTTAGCAGGTCAGTGCACAGCGATGAAGTCCACTATAGCTACAAGGAGACAAGTGACACCGACATGTGTCTGTCTATCTCATGCCTAACCCTAACCCTGTGTCTGTCTATCTCATGCCTAACCCTAACCCTGTCTATCTCATGCCTAACCCTAACCCTGTCTATCTCATGCCTAACCCTAACCCTGTGTCTGTCTATCTCATGCCTAACCCTAACCCTGTGTCTGTCTATCTCATGCCTAACCCTAACCCTGTCTATCTCATGCCTAACCCTAACCCTGTCTATCTCATGCCTAACCCTAACCCTGTCTATCTCATGCCTAACCCTAACCCTGTCTATCTCATGCCTAACCCTAACCCTGTCTATCTCATGCCTAACCCTAACCCTGTCTATCTCATGCCTAACCCTAACCCTGTGTCTGTCTATCTCATGCCTAACCCTAACCCTGTCTATCTCATGCCTAACCCTAACCCTGTCTATCTCATGCCTAACCCTAACCCTGTCTATCTCATGCCTAACCCTAACCATGTCTATCTCATGCCTAACCTAACCCTGTGTCTGTCTATCTCATGCCTAACCCTAACCCTGTCTATCTCATGCCTAACCCTAACCCTGTCTATCTCATGCCTAACCCTAACCCTGTCTATCTCATGCCTAACCCTAACCCTGTCTATCTCATGCCTAACCCTAACCCTGTGTCTGTCTATCTCATGCCTAACCCTAACCCTGTGTCTGTCTATCTCATGCCTAACCCTAACCCTGTGTCTGTCTATCTCATGCCTAACCGTAACCCTGTGTCTGTCTATCTCATGCCTAACCCTAACCCTGTGTCTGTCTATCTCATGCCTAACCCTAACCCTGTCTATCTCATGCCTAACCCTAACCCTGTGTCTATCTATCTCATGCCTAACCCTAACCCTGTCTATCTCATGCCTAACCCTAACCCTGTCTATCTCATGCCTAACCCTAACCCTGTCTATCTCATGCCTAACCCTAACCCTGTGTCTGTCTCATGCCTAACCCTAACCCTGTGTCTGTCTATCTCATGCCTAACCCTAACCCTGTCTGTCTATCTCATGCCTAACCCTAACCCTGTCTATCTCATGCCTAACCCTAACCCTGTCTATCTCATGCCTAACCCTAACCCTGTCGATCTCATGCTAACCACCTGGCTCATGCCTAACCCTAACCCTGTGTCTGTCTATCTCATGCCTAACCCTGTGTCTGTCTATCTCATGCCTAACCCTAACCCTGTGTCTATCTCATGCCTAACCCTAACCCTGTGTCTGTCTATCTCATGCCTAACCCTAACCCTGTGTCTATCTCATGCCTAACCCTAACCCTGTGTCTGTCTATCTCATGCCTAACCCCTAACCCTAACCCTGTGTCTGTCTATCTCATGCCTAACCCTAACCCTGTGTCTATCTCATGCCTAACCCTAACCCTGTGTCTGTCTATCTCATGCCTAACCCTAACCCTGTGTCTGTCTATCTCATGCCTAACCCTAACCCTGTGTCTGTCTATCTCATGCCTAACCGTAACCCTGTGTCTGTCTATCTCATGCCTAACCCTAACCCTGTGTCTGTCTATCTCATGCCTAACCCTAACACTGTGTCTGTCTATCTCATGCCTAACCCTAACCCTGTGTCTATCTATCTCATGCCTAACCCTAACCCTGTCTATCTCATGCCTAACCCTAACCCTGTCTATCTCATGCCTAACCCTAACCCTGTCTCTATCTCATGCCTAACCCTAACCCTAACCCTGTGTCTATCTCATGCCTAACCCTAACCCTGTGTCTGTCTATCTCATGCCTAACCCTAACCCTGTGTCTGTCTATCTCATGCCTAACCCTAACCCTGTGTCTGTCTATCTCATGCCTAACCCTAACCCTGTCTATCTCATGCCTAACCCTAACCCTGTGTCTGTCTCATGCCTAACCCTAACCCTGTGTCTGTCTATCTCATGCCTAACCCTGTGTCTGTCTATCTCATGCCTAACCCTAACCCTGTGTCTGTCTATCTCATGCCTAACCCTAACCCTGTCTATCTCATGCCTAACCCTAACCCTGTCTATCTCATGCCTAACCCTAACCCTAACCCTGTGTCTGTCTATCTCATGCCTAACCCTAACCCTGTCTATCTCATGCCTAACCCTAACCCTGTGTCTGTCTATCTCATGCCTAACCCTAACCCTGTGTCTGTCTATCTCATGCCTAACCCTAACCCTGTGTCTGTCTATCTCATGCCTAACCCTAACCCTGTGTCTGTCTATCTCATGCCTAACCCTAACCCTGTGTCTGTCTATCTCATGCCTAACCCTAACCCTGTGTCTGTCTATCTCATGCCTAACCCTAACCCTGTCTATCTCATGCCTAACCCTGTGTCTGTCTATCTCATGCCTAACCCTAACCCTGTCTATCTCATGCCTAACCCTAACCCTGTCTATCTCATGCCTAACCCTAACCCTGTGTCTGTCTATCTCATGCCTAACCCTAACCCTGTGTCTGTCTATCTCATGCCTAACCCTAACCCTGTCTATCTCATGCCTAACCCTAACCCTGTGTCTGTCTATCTCATGCCTAACCCTGTCTATCTCATGCCTAACCCTAACCCTGTCTATCTCATGCCTAACCCTAACCCTAACCCTAACCCTGTCTATCTCATGCCTAACCCTAACCCTGTCTATCTCATGCCTAACCCTAACCCTGTCTATCTCATGCCTAACCCTAACCCTAACCCTAACCCTGTGTCTATCTCATGCCTAACCCTGTCTATCTCATGCCTAACCCTAACCCTGTCTATCTCATGCCTAACCCTAACCCTAACCCTAACCCTGTCTATCTCATGCCTAACCCTAACCCTGTCTATCTCATGCCTAACCCTAACCCTAACCCTGTGTCTATCTCATGCCTAACCCTAACCCTGTCTATCTCATGCCTAACCCTAACCCTAACCCTGTCTATCTCATGCCTAACCCTAACCCTAACCCTGTGTCTATCTCATGCCTAACCCTAACCCTAACCCCCAGAAGATCAGCACTTTCTCAATACTCAGACTAGCCTGTCTGGCACTCACAACCATGTTTAAAGTTAAATACCCTTTCTTTCACATTCTAATGCTCAGTTTAAACTTTAGCTATTTGTCTTTTGTCTATTTGTCCACATCTATGCCTAAATGTATTTAGTGGTGACCATCTGGTTGGCTGATTAGCTATTTTGTTGAGTAAATCATCAAGATCGCTTGTTAGGAGCATCTAACTTCATTAAGTAAAGTGGCCAGTGAGTGTAATATTTGACATTAGAGACATGCAGCAAATAAAGAGACATTGTAAATGTAAATCCGTTCATAAAAAGGTGCACTATGTGACGTATGGTTTCAGCACAAATTTCATTTTGGTCACCAAAGGGTCACCTCACATCACCGGAGTCACAAGGCATAAATGAGCTGATGGAGACTCTTTAGTTTTGAGGACGTTTTTTCCTCAGAATTGCTGCTACAACTTTTAACTTCCTAACCTTTTGAAGATAAACCTTAAGAAAAAGAAATAAAACCAATATGGCTTTTTGCTTTACTAATGTCAGTGAAACAACAACCACCAGTCCCTGTAATGGCATAAAGACTTGTTTTATTAAAAACAAAGTAAAAATAAGCGTGTTTGTAGATTTCATAAGATGTGAATTGTTTTTAATCATTACAATTTCCTCAAGCGTTTCAAAACAAAATGATATAAATGCCCCAACTTGCCAAATGCTAATAAAATATTTGACATTGCCATTACAAACATGAACTTCTGATCCAATGAACTGGAGCGTTTTCCTCGGAACAGAAACCAAACATCACTTCAAGTTGCCTTTTTCTGATCAACACTAGAATCAGAAAACAAAAGTCCTTCACATTTCTCCAATAAAGGATCAGCAGATGTCCTAACTAGTGTTTTTATTATAGACGTTATCATCAAATCAAAAACTTTCTCACCTTTGATTTCTTCATAATGCTGACTTCAAAGAACAATACCATTAACTAAAATCAAATGAACAGTCAACAGATTTTATTTCCTTCTTGAGTTAATTTACATTAACTTAATTTACATTAACTCAAGAAGGAAATAAAATCTGTGGTTGGTCGATGATGTTATTTGACTGAATTCTTCTCAATATAGGAACAGAAACCAATTTTGGCAATAAAAATAACAGAGATAATAAAAGGCGAACTGGACTGAAAAATATAGATTACCTTTGACCCATAGCCATGACCAGTTCTACAGCACAGGAACCAACAGCATTAGCATTAGCATTAGTTTAGCTATGAAAGACGTCTCCAGCCTGATCTCCAGCCTGATCCCAGCAGTCCCTGCTGATCTCTTCAGGCCTGGTCCACTTTGGGACTGTCTGGAATGCTCAGAGACTCCACTGACAGCTGATCTGCCTCAGGAAGCAGCTCCTGTTTATCACTGTGGGGAAAAGCACAGAGCAATATTCAATCCACCAACCCTTCATCCATCCACCCATCCTTCAATCATGTTGGGGATAAATGTGCTGACCCTAACCCACATGACTAGATTACCTCATGGATGAAGGGACGTGGACGAAAGCACGGCGCTTCAGCGTGAAGATGATGAGTGCCGCCAGCAGCAGTGCAGAGATGGCCGTGAGAGTGATGAAGAGGAAGAGGCCTGAAATCCAATCAAGAATTTAGACTGTCCTGGGGTAAACGGTCACAAAGAACGTAAAGACACTGACCTGCAGTCCAGCGGCTCTCAGCTCTTCCTGACTTGACCCCGACTGGAGGAGAAGAAGGTGGCAACTATTGTTACTACACATGGAAGCGTCACCGTTTCCATCTTTAGTGTGCGGAACCACATTTACCATCGAAGCTGCAGCGGCTCATACAATCCTCCTTGCTGCTGTACCGGTTGCCGTTGCCATGACAACCTCCATAGATGAATGACTGGCAGGTGTCAGTGCTTGGGTCGTAGAAGAACATGGGGAAGGCGGCGCGGCAGGGACCGGCGTCGGGCATCAGCAGACAGTGTTCTGTGGACAACCACACTGCAACTTCACTGCTGTCATTACAAACTGGAACTTTACTGGTTGGACTTTGCTTGTTCACCTTCCGAGTCATCAGCAACACGACTTTTCTGAAGTGCTGGAAGGACAGTAACTCCTGGAAGGCACAAGGTGACAATAATGCATAGACAGGCGTGTGTCACATCTGAATGCATGGCACAGGTATGTTGCTCACCTGTGCAGGTACCCATGCAGCTCTGCTCGGTGACATAGTTGTTCTTGTTTCCTCTGCAGCCTCCGTAGGTGAATCCTTTACAGCTCCCCACCTTGCTGTCGTAGTACCAGTGTCGAAACATGGCCCGACAAGGACCGACGTCAGGCTCTGCCTCACAAAGCTCTGGGTAAGAAACACAGCGTTTATCAGACTGTGCTGGAGGAGATCTTCTAGTGTCAGAACAGAATGAAACATAATGGATACTGTGAGTTTAGGGAAGTTAAAAACACTCACCGGCAAACTCTTCCGCTGAAATCACTGAGGGAAAGACAAGACCAGTCACATTTGTCCGTCTGCCTGTGCAACCATCACTAGCACTGTTTCCTGTGTGTGTGTGTGTCTGTGTGTGTGTGTCTGTCTGTGTGCGTGTGCGTCTGTGTGTGTGTGTGTGCGTCTGTGTGCGTGTGTCTGTGTGCGTGTGTCTGTGTGTGTGTCTGTGTGCGTGTGTCTGTGCGTCTGTGTGTGTGCGCGTGTGTGCGTCTGTGCGTGTGTGTGTCTGTGTGCGTGTGTGTCTGTGTCTGTGTGCGTGTGTCTGTGTGCGTGTGTCTGTGTGTGTGTGTCTGTGTGTGTGTGTCTGTGTGCGTGTGTGTCTGTGTGCGTGTGTGTCTGTGTGCGTGTGTCTGTGTGCGTGTGTGTCTGTGTGTGTGTGTCTGTGTGTGTCTGTGTGTGCGTCTGTGTGTGCGTGTGTCTGTGTGCGTGTGTCTGTGTGTGTGTGTGTGTGTCTGTGTGTGTGCGTGTGTACGTTACCTTTGGGAGTGTCTTCAGACTCAAAAGTCCCTTCAGACTCCACACCTACACACAAAAAGGAAATTAGTGATCAGTCCTACTACAAATAGTGACTTTGTGCAACATCTGCAGGTGACAGTACTGTGGGAAGCGTGAAGAGCCTTTGGAGCACGTTTGTTGGGAGGAGGCGTTGAATCATGAGGCAGAAACGAACCTGCAAACACATGCACACACGGAAGATCAGGCTTTTGACATGAACAAAGTCGTTCACAGAGTCTTAGATGAACTTGCTGTTGGTCACAATAATGAATGATCACAGGTGTCGGGAACTGTGTGGCAGCAATGCATTATGGGACCCGGATGTACCAGTACAAGGAGGAAGTATAGAAGTTACTGTTAATCTGAAGATGTATGGAAAAACATTCCAGTGTGTGGTGTGTGCGTTACCTGTGACTCCTTTGCAGGCCGTCTCACACTCCTCCTTTGAGTCAAAGTTGTTAGCATTAGCTTCACAGCCTCCATATATGAAGTCTCGACAGCTCTGATTGGTCACATCGTAGTAAAACTTTGGGAATGCAGCTCGACAAGAACCGACCTTCATGGGTAGACGGCAGCGAACTAAGGCAGAGACAACTTCAAGTTAATGAGAAACTAAGGACAGTAAATGATCCATGACTTCACGTGACTATTGCTATGCTACCACCATACATACGTTTCAGGATCTCTTTAATATTTTGACTGATCAAATCATTTCTAGTGGCCCTGATACCAACCTTTTTAATAGCATCAGATCGGATCGGGCTAAGGAGAAAACACGGCCAGTACCATTTGTAAGCAAAGCTGGTTGCGCAAAGCATGGCAATGGAAGTATGGCAGCTAGCTTGTCAAGCTAAAGGTAATATGAAAAATTTGAGGCTTACTTTAAAAAAAACTAACCTTAACAAATGGCAACCACTTTTGAAATACTGTAAATGCAACAACCTGACATTTTGATGCCTGAGTGTTTGTTGTTTAGCCGAAGATTTGGTCCCATTTCTTCATCTGTATAGTGCTGGTACCAAATTTGGGTCACTACATCCATGCAGCTTCTTGATGTGGGCTGTAAATGTCCAGCTGGGCACTGGTTAGCACAAAGGTGCTAAATAAAAATGTAGCGAGGAGCAGCTTGGATGTGGGCCCCCCCCCATGCTATTGATCTCTGAAAAGCTGTTTTGGTATTAATAATTCTAATGTAATGTAAGTGAGCACTACAATGGTGTATTGGCAAACTGCATCCGAAAGACATTGTTTATTTCGTAATGGGTGAGGTTGGGATCGGAAGCAAAAAAAAAAGAAAAAAAGAATTGGAATGACTCCAATAAGGAAGAAAAACAATAGTGATGGTTTTAGTTTATGCTCATTTTCTACTGTCAAGTGTGCAGTTTGATGAGGTTTTCTGAGGGGCAGCACAAATTCACAGGCCAAAGCCAGAGGATTGAGAGGTCGTTTCCATGGAGCCGAAGCTGGACAGACCGGTCACAGCTGAAACATGAGACCATGAGCCTCCTGACCCAACCCATGTCAACAAAAAAGCCTTTATATGAGGCAAAGATGACACTGTCCACTGAGGAAATCTGTCAGCACCAACTTAATGATAAAGACAAAAAAATGCTTGAAAGCTGCACCAAAAACAAATTCCAGGCAATTCAAGCACACAGGTGGAGCCGGTCCTGCAACATTTCAGAGGAAACAGGAAGCTCACAAATATCTGATCAACTACGGCGCTTCTTAAGAAACCAACTTTTATTTAAAGAGTTTGAAAAATGTCTGAATGCAAAGACTTAATGTTGGGACCATTCAATATGAAACCTGGAATCCAGACTTAAACTTCAAAAGCTTTCCAGGTCATTAATTTTGTTTCTAATATCAGAATTACTCATCAGCATACATGTTGAACTCTTTAAATCGCAAAAAGTGAAGCTAATTAAATGGTAAAAAAAAGAAAACTGTAGTGAAAAGTTCATGTTACAACAGCTGTAATCCGATTACGACTATAACGTAACCAGATTACCTGATACTAGTGCTCCGTTTTAAAAATGGGGAAATAATCCCATTAAAACGCGTGTTAGACTGACAGAAAAACACGTTAATTTAGTCATGAATATCCGCGTAGTTATCACCATAAAAAAGGTAAAAATGTAAATGATTTTAAAAGTGAAGCACGATCATCAGGGCGTTCACGATGGCGTCTAGAAAAGTGATTATTCTATTTCTAATAAGATTATTCTATTTCCAATAAGATTATTCTATTTCTAATAAGATTATTCTATTTCTAATAAGATCAAACTTCCTCACTCTCTCCGTTTTCGTCTTTCTGGTTCTTCTCTTCATTTCTCTCCGGCTTCGGCTCCCCAAACAGCGGCTTGATGAGCGACTCGCTCCCGGGTTCCTGCCTCTTGCGATGCACCTGGGACCGGGACTGGGACTTGTTGAGCAGTCGGCACTGGTCCGAGCCCAAGATCCTGCAGGTCACCAGGTAACATGTTAGGGGCCCGTCCTGCGGACCACCCACCATGGCCACATCACAGCCCTCCAACAAGCAGCAGGCGGTCTTGCATTCCTCTGCGTCGGTCACATTCAGCGGGTCTCCCAGGTGCGGACTGTAGGTCAGGTCGAGGCTCTGGTCCTCCGAACTGTCCCACTCACAGCCCAGAACCAGACCCAGACCGGCGCCGAGCAGGAACCAGAACAGGTTCATTATTTTGTTGAAAAAGGACAAAGACTTCAGGAGGACGCGTAAACAAGCTCTTCCGGGTTTACTGCTGTGTCGCACTTAAATTACCTGAGAAACAGGTGCGACGTGACTGAGACCACGCCCCCAACTACACCATCGACACCAAGTGACGTAAAACGCTGGACAAATAGAATTTAAATTAAACCAAATCCATGGAAATTGGATGGTTTGTTTTTCGCAACAGCGCCACGCAGCAAATAGAAATTCAAGATAATGTCTCTCCATTTGTTATAATAAAATAATATATAATAAAATAATACATTTGACTAACAACCAGGGTCCCCACCCATTCCCATAGATCAAATTCATAGACTAAACAATAGATACATATAAAGATGAATTACTGTCTAAGAACTAGCATACAGCAGTAGGCTTTACGGTGGCTTTTGTAAATTTAAAAAATATGTATCAAAGGAACCTCAATTTGTATTTTGGGTAAAAACCTAATAATGTCCTTTTTTCTATTTTCTTAAAATATTAAAGGCTTGCAGTTCCTTATGAAACTCAAATACTTTTTCCGATCCAATTTTTTATTTATTCAATACAATCAATTTTAATTTGCAGAGAATATTGACAACCTTTACCTTCAGGTGGCATTGCCCTGTTGAAATAGCCCTCCCAATGGCAAATCACCGAACCCTAACCCTAACCCCGGTTAGTAGCCCAGGTTAGTAGCCCAGGTTAGTAGCCCAGGGTTAGTAGCCCAGGTTAGAAGCCCAGGTTAGTAGCCCAGGGTTAGTAGCCCAGGTTAGTAGCCCAGGTTAGTAGCCCAGGTTAGTAGCCCTTAGCAATAGCCAGTGCCAGTTTATTAGAATAAATAAGTTCAGATTTTTCTGAGACAGCTAAATAAATAAATATAGTTTGATTTAAAATAATCTTACACAGGAAGAATAAATAGTATATCTGATTAAAAATCTTAAATATGTAAAACAAAAAGATTAAAAGAAATCCAAGTACAGAAATTTATTTAAATCTGTTAAAAATGGTATTTTGGGTTAGGGATAGTGTTAGGGTTAAGGGTTAGGGTTAGGGGTTAGGGGTTAGTGTTAGAGGGTTAGGGTTAGGGTTAGAGGGTTAGGGTTAGGGTTAAGGGTTAGGGGTTAGGGATAGTGTTAGAGGGTTAGGGTTAGGGTTAAGGGTTAGGGGTTAGGGATAGTGTTAGAGGGTTAGGGTTAGGGTTAGAGGGTTAGGGGTTAGGGATAGTGTTAGAGGGTTAGGGTTAGGGTTAGAGGGTTAGGGGTTAGGGATAGTGTTAGAGGGTTAGGGTTAGGGTTAGAGGGTTAGGGGTTAGGGGTTAGTGTTAGGGTTAAGGGTTAGGGTTAGGGGTTAGGGGTTAGTGTTAGAGGGTTAGGGGTTAGGGTTAGAGGGTTAGGGTTAGGGTTAAGAAAAGATTAAGATTAAGATGATACTTTATTCATCCCCGTGGGGAAATTGAATTGTAGTAGCAACCTATACAAAGTATAGAAACAGACTAAATAAATACAGATAAGATTAGAACGTTAGAAGCATATATACAGCATATATTATAAGCATATATATATAATATATACATAATATAATATATACATATTATAAGCATTATAAGCATATATACATAAATATAGAATAAAATAGAAATAAAATGACAACATAAACATTACACAATTATTGTTATTGGCTGGGTTAGGATGAGTTATACAGTTTGATGGCGGACGGCAGGAAGGACTTCCTGTAGCGTTCCTTAGAGCAGCGAGGCTGCAGGAGTCTGGTGCTGGAGCTGCTCCTCAGTTTGTCCACTGTGTTATGGAGGGGGGGGGAGGGACTGTCCATGATTGTCCGCAGTTTCAACACCATCCTGTCCCTCACCACCTCGTCCAAGTTTGCAAGTTTACAGCCAACAACAGACCCTGCCTTTTTAATGAGTTTGTTGAGTCTGTTAGCATCCTTAGCTTAGCCTGCTCCCCAGCACACTGCAGCAAAGAAGATGGTGCTAGCCATGATAGGCTGGTAGAACATGTGGAGCATCCTGCTGCAGACACTGAAGGACCCGAGTCTCCTGAGGAAGTAGAGTCTGCTCATGGCCTTCAGCATCGGTGTTTGTGGACCACTCCAGTTTATTGTCCAGCTAATCACCCAGGAACCTGTAAGATGAGACTGTTTCCACATCTTTCCCACTAATGCAGACTGGGGAGGGTGGGGACTTGCTTTTACTGAAATCCACCACCATCTCCTTGGTCTTGGTCACGTTGAGCTGCAGAAGGTTCTCCCTGCTCCACCTGACAAAACTCTCCACAAGGTCCCTGTATTCATCCTCCTGTCCATTCTCCACACACCCGACTATGACTGTGTCATCAGAGTGGTTCTGGAGATGACGTGTCTCAGAGTGGTTCTGGAGATGACATGTCTCAGAGTGGTTCTGGAGGGGACATGTCTCAGAGTGGTTCTGGAGATGACATGTCTCAGAGTGGTTCTGGAGGGGACATGTCTCAGAGTGGTTCTGGAGATGACATGTCTCAGAGTGGTTCTGGAGGGGACGTGTCTCAGAGTGGTTCTGGAGGGGACGTGTCTCAGAGTGGTTCTGGAGGGGACGTGTCTCAGAGTGGTTCTGGAGATGACCTGTCTCAGAGTGGTTCTGGAGGGGACGTGTCTCAGAGTGGTTCTGGAGATGACGTGTCTCAGAGTGGTTCTGGAGGGGACGTGTCTCAGAGTGGTACTGGAGGGGACGTGTCTCAGAGTGGTTCTGGAGGGGACGTGTCTCAGAGTGGTTCTGGAGGGGACGTGTCTCAGAGTGGTACTGGAGATGACGTGTCTCAGAGTGGTTCTGGAGGGGACGTGTCTCAGAGTGGTTCTGGAGATGACGTGTCTCAGAGTGGTTCTGGAGGTGACGTGTCTCAGAGTGGTTCGGGAGGTGACGTGTCTCAGAGTGGTTCTGGAGGGGACGTGTCTCAGAGTGGTTCTGGAGATGACGTGTCTCAGAGTGGTTCTGGAGGGGACATGTCTCAGAGTGGTACTGGAGGTGACATGTCTCAGAGTGGTACTGGAGGGGACATGTCTCAGAGTGGTTCTGGAGGTGACGTGTCTCAGAGTGGTTCTGGAGGGGACGTGTCTCAGAGTGGTAATGGAGGGGACGTGTCTCAGAGTGGTTCTGGAGGGGACGTGTCTCAGAGTGGTACTGGAGGGGACGTGTCTCAGAGTGGTTCTGGAGGTGACGTGTCTCAGAGTGGTACTGGAGGGGACGTGTCTCAGAGTGGTTCTGGAGATGACGTGTCTCAGAGTGGTACTGGAGGGGACGTGTCTCAGAGTGGTTCTGGAGATGACGTGTCTCAGAGTGGTTCTGGAGGGGACGTGTCTCAGAGTGGTTCTGGAGGGGACATGTCTCAGAGTGGTACTGGAGGGGACATGTCTCAGAGTGGTACTGGAGGGGACATGTCTCAGAGTGGTTCTGGAGGGGACATGTCTCAGAGTGGTACTGGAGGGGACATGTCTCAGAGTGGTTCTGGAGGGGACATGTCTCAGAGTGGTACTGGAGGGGACATGTCTCAGAGTGGTACTGGAGGGGACATGTCTCAGAGTGGTACTGGAGGGGACATGTCTCAGAGTGGTTCTGGAGGGGACATGTCTCAGAGTGGTACTGGAAGTCAGCTGTGTAGGTGGTGAACAGGAATGGGGAGAGCACAGTTCCTTGAGGAGCTCCTGTGTTGCTCATCAGGGGGTCGGACACACAGCTCCACAGTCTCACAACCTGTGGTCGACCTGTCAGGTCGTCCTCGATCCAGGAAACAAGGGGAGCGTCCATCTGCATGTTCTCCAACTTCGCCCTCAGCAGTCTTGGCTGGATGGTATTGAAGGCAGAAGAGAAGTCGAAGAACATGACCCGCACTGTGGTGTTTGGTCTGTCCAAGGAGGAGTAAGCCCTCTGCAGCAGGTATATCACTGCGTCATCAACCCCCACCTTGGGCTGATAGGCAAACTGCAGAGGGTCCTGAAAGGGGCTCACCAGAGGTCTGAGGTGTGACAGCACCAGCCGCTCCATGACCTTCATAATGTGGGAGGTCAGTGCTCTTGGCCTGTAGTCACTCGGTGCCACAGGATGGGTCTTCTTTGGCACCGGGACCAGGCAGGATGTCTTCCAAAGCCCTGGGATCCTCTGAAGATGAAGGCTCTGGTTGAACAGGTGCTGCAGTATCCCACACAGCTGCCTGGAGCAGTTCCTCAGCACTCGTGGGCTGATGCCGTCCGGTCCGGCAGCCTTTCTCTGGTTGAGCCTCTCCAGCTCTCTCCTCACCTGGCCAGACGTGAAGGATAGTCCTGTCGGGGGGATGGGTGACATGCTGGGATCCATGTAGGGTGTCAGCAGGGGGGAGGGGGAAGAAGTTGGCAGAGGTGTTAGGGGCTCTGGGAGGTGTGAAGGGGACCCATTGTTATCCAGAGGAATATTGGGACAGCTGGGGGAGGGAGAGCTAGAGTCAAACCTGTTGAAAAACTGGTTCAACTCATTAGCTTGGTCCACGTTCCCATCAGCTGAGCGTATTCCTTTCTTCTGGAAGCCAGTGATCGTCCTCATCCCACTCCAAACATCCCTGGTCTGGTTCCTCTCCAGTCTCTCCTCCAGCTTCTTCCTGTAGGCGTCCTTGCTCTCCTTCAGACTGCGTTTCAGTTCCTTCTGAACACTCCTGAGCTCAGCCGGGTCCCCAGCAGTGAAGGCCCTCTTCTTCTTGTTCAAACGGGCCTTCAGGTCACTTGTCACCCATGGTTTGTTGTTTGGGAAACAGCGTACCTTCTTGGTGGGGACGGAGTTCTCAGTGCAGAACGTGATGTAGTCGGAAACACAGTGTGTCAGTCCATCCAGGTCCTCACCATGTGGTTCACAGAGAGCAGACCAGTTGGTGGTCTCCAGGGCATCCCGCAGACAGTCCATGGCACCATCAGACCATTTCATAACAGTCCTCACAGTGACTGGTTGCTGCTGAACCACAGGTGTGTATGATGGGGAGAGCAGCACGAGATTGTGGTCAGACTTGCCTAGCGGAGGGAGTGCAGTGGAGGCGTATGCACTGGTGACATTAGCATACAGTAGATCCAAAGTCTTCCTGTCTCTCGTGCTGCACTGGACATACTGGTGGAATGTAGGGAGAGTGGACTTAAGGGAGGCATGATTGAAGTCTCCTGTGATGAGGATAAAGGCTCCGGGATGTTTAGTCTGCAGGTCAGCCGTGACAGAGTGGATGACGTCACAGGCCGAGTCCGCTTTACCGGTCGGAGGAATATAAACGGTGATGGCGATGACGTTAGTAAACTCCCGTGGCAAATAGTATGGACGGAGTCCGATAGCAACAAGTTCCACGTGGGGACTGCACACGCGCTCCTTGACGTGAATATGCTCCGGGCTGCACCACCTGTTGCTAACGAACACGGCCAGTCCCCCTCCTTTCTTCTTACCGGCCGCGGTGGTGTCTCGGTCCGCTCGCACAGTGGTGAAACCAGCGATCGTCACATCAGAGTCCGGTATCAGTCCATGGAGCCGTGAAACACATGATACTGGCCTCTCTGGACTCCCGCTGGGTCCGTGTGAGTGCCTCCAGCTCGTCCATCTTATTTGCCAGGGACCTGACATTCCCCGTTATGACCACGTGGACGCAGGGTTTAAAACGTCGCCTCTTCATCCTCTGTTTAACTCCAGCCTCACTCCCTCGTTGATTCCTCCTCCTCTCCTTCGGGATTTGGGGCTTCTCTCCGGCCACGAAGGATGGTGGTCTTAGAGCCATCAGCTGGTCTCGTGTATAGACAATACCGCTCCGCTTCTCGGCACAGCTGATGGAGGCCGCGAATAACCCAAGCACCGCAAAACAGAGAAAAAAGTATTCGAGCCTCCAGAACATGGTGTCTGAATACTCCAGTTGTAAATGGAAAGAAAGAAAGTAAATATCAAATAGCAAAGAATGTAAACACTACGAAAATTTAGTTAAGAACAATTAAGTGTAGGGAGCTGCTACTACTGGCTGCCGCCTGGGACAGCGCCATTTTAACATTATTATTAAATTCATATATCTGTGTGTGTGTGTGTGTGTGTGTGTGGGAGATGCTTGCCATCCAACACTCCTGGAACCAGAATCATAATGCTTCTGATCATCAAAACTAAAATGAAACAGTGAACACAAAACTCTGTTGACCTCTGGGTTCACATCGTGTCTTCTGGTCCTGCTCCTCCTGGACTCCAGGGCTGCAGAAATATGCTGCTTTTACAAGTCTTTTAAAATCTGTCAACCATCATAAATCTTATTTATTTAACTAAGTTAGTCAGTTTTCATTTAAATCCAAAAACATATTTAGGGCATTAAAATAGCAAAACAACTTTTCATCTTGAACCCTCCCAGAATGCTTTTATAGTAGTGGAATATAAATCAACAGCCATAAAGTTGTTCATTAACAGAGGAAAAAGGAAAGGTAAAAGTTTTCCGTTCAGACTGAGCAGGAAGACTGAAGACCGACAAGGTGAGTGGAAACGAAGAGCATTATTGAAAAGAATTGACAGTTGTGTTTGGAGATAAAATCAAGATTTGAAAACATTTTTGTTACTATTGAAGAGCTGCATAGAGCTGAAGAATTCTTGGCTTAAGAAAATATTTAGTTTTAGCACAAAACATCATTATACATTATAAATGAATAGGTCTTATTTAAAAGAACTTTAAACCCTCCCAGAACGCTTTTATGGTAGTAATATATACGCCATGAAGCTGTTGATTAGGTTTTAAAAGTGAAAGTATTCTGTTCAGACGAAGCAGGAAGAGTGTGAGTGTAAAGTGAGTATTATGCTGTTAACCTTGTTAGAGAGTCTTAACAGGTATTAACAACATTTTAAAACTTTTTTGTGACAGGTGAAAAGCTCTTAGAGTTATTAGAGTTGTTCAACAGTCCAGGTTACAGCTGGATATTTTGATATTACCTGTCAAACAACATCTAATCGTGTGCAAGTTAGCATCTCTCAGCCGGACCAGTTTAAGACAATAAACTAAATAACTAAATCCACACAGGATCACAGGACACCAACAGGATTTTGGGTTCATGTTGCACGTTTTCTCACAGTGGTTTATTGTTCTATGTTGTGGAACCACTGTGAAAGAAATGCAGGAGTGGGTGTCATTTCTTTCATCTATTTTAAATAGAGCAGTGATCTTTGAGGACTTGGATCATAGAAATAATTGAAGAGGGGAACAAAGGAGGGAAGTTAAAAAGTCCTGACTAGCATGTTTATGTAGCACCAGATAATTTAGTGGCTGAGCTGAAGACAGTCCTTTCACCATGTTGGCCTGTGGAAAACCAGTGTTGTGGGCCCCATGGACCAGCGTCCCCGTCGTTGCCGGACCACCGTTGGCCACCAGTTGGGTTTTGGGATCAAAGTGGGGGCGTTTCCTGTATCCGGTTCTCCTCACGGATCCATGACTACAACATGTTGCTGCAAGTGCAGAGACGTTTGCTCTGGAAAGAACTTTAGAGCACATTCAGTGCTGCAGGATGAGGGGCTGGAAAAGGGGCCAGTTCTTTTCTCACTGCAGGGAACAGTTAAAAAAGCAGCTTAAACTCTGAAAACATGAAAATGATACAGAGACATCACTGATTTATTGATTCAGTTGTTATCCAGAATGGATTAGAAATGTTCCTGTTTGATAAAAATGCAGTGAATTGGGATTATTTAACTCCAACCTCTCCAGATTATTTACCTTCATCACAGTCTCGTCACTATTTCTGATGTTTCCTCAGGATGGACGAGGACAGAGCAGAGTCCACAGTGCCCAGCTGTGTGTCCCTGAAGAGTGACCGGTCCAAAGATGGACCAATAGACTTCAGAAGTTCAGAGAAAATGTAAGAAAACTAAAGCGTGATGATGTGTTTGTGTGGCAGCTGTTAGTCACATTAACAGCAGCAGGTTGTGAGTTTATTATTGGAGATGTTTAACACTTAAACCTCAGACAGTCATATAGTTACAGACTTAATGTGAATATTGTTGATTAGAAACAAGAATCAGGTTTAGACTGAAAGATGAATTCAGACATAAATGCTGGAACAATATTGAGTCTTGATCAGGTTCTTTCATCCTATAAATCAAAGGACTAATAGAGATGTGTTTCATAGTGAGAGGGGGGAGCACATCCTATCAAACTGGGACCAGTCAGCTCCACCAGGAGAGTCCTCTTGTTCACAATCTGGAAGCAGATCTGGAGATGCTGAAATGAAGCCCAAACAAAGTAAAACTGTTCAGTATAAAGTTGAACTTGTGATGTCATGAATTTGTAGTTGTGTTGATGATTTATTATAGATGGAAATCATTGGTTTACTTATGTTCAGGAAGTGATCTGCAGGAGGTGATAGAAGGTCATAAGATGAGTCTGAAGAGAAGATGTGAACATGTGACTGAAGGAACTCATGAAGCAGGAAGTGGAACCCTGCTGAACAAGATCTACACTGAGCTCTACATCACTGAGGGACAAAGTGAGGAGGTGGACACACAACATGAGGTGAGACAGCTTGAGAGAACCTCCAAGAAGAACATCCAGGACACTCCAATCAAGTGCCAGGACATCTTCAAAGTCTTATCTGAGCAACAGAGACACATCAGAGTGGTTCTGACCAACGGTGTCGCCGGCGTTGGAAAAACCTTCTCAGTGCAGAAGTTCAGTCTGGACTGGGCAGAAGGTTTGGAGAACCAAGACATCAGTCTGGTGCTTCCGCTCTCATGGAGGGAGCTGAACTTGATCAGAGATGAGCAGCACAGTCTTCTCTCACTGCTTCATGTTTTCCATCCAACATTACAGAAGATCCGAGCAGGACTGTCTGGAAACTTCTGTTCATCTTTGATGGCCTGGATGAAAGCAGATTTTCACTGGGTTTCAACAAGCATCAGGTCATCTCTGATGTCACACAAGTATCGTCCGTTGACGTGCTCCTGGTGAACCTCATCCAGGGGAACCTGCTTCCCTCAGCTCTCATCTGGATCACCTCCAGACCTGCAGCAGCCCATCAGATTCCTCCCTCGTGTGTTGACAGGATCACAGAAGTCCGAGGCTTCACTGACTCCCAGAAGGAGGAGTACTTCAGGAGGAGGTTCAGTGATGAAGATCTGTCCAAGAGAATCATCTCACACATCAAGGCCTCCAGGAGCCTCCACATCATGTGTCTGATCCCAGTTTTCTGCTGGATCACTGCTATAGTTCTGGAGGACATGATGACCAGAGACCAGAGAGGAGAGCTGCCCCAAACCCTGACTGACCTCTACTCACACTTCCTGAGGGTTCAGATAAAGAGGAAGAAGCAGAAGTATGGAGGAAAGCAGAGACCAGAGGAACTGACTGAGGCTGATAAAGAACTCCTTCTGAAGTTGGGTCGGCTGGCGTTTGAACATCTGGAGAAAGGAAACATCATGTTCTACTCTGAAGACCTGGAGCAATGTGGACTGGACGTCTCCGAGGTGTCGGTGTACTCAGGAGTTTGTACAGAGATCTTCAAGAGAGAGAGTGTGATCTTCCAGAAATCAGTCTACTGCTTTGTTCATCTGAGCATTCAGGAGTTTCTGGCTGCCGTCTACATGTTCCACCGTTACACCAGGAAAGACACAGTGGTTATAAATCAGTTCCTAAAATATTCAAAACGAAACCCCGTTTCTGGGTTTGTTGGGTTGCACACAAATAACGATCCAGTCAAATCTCTTGATGACTTCCTCAGGAGAGCACTAATGAAATCTCTTGAAAGTGAAAATGGCCACCTGGACTTGTTTGTTCGCTTCCTTCATGGTCTCTCTCTGGAGTCCAATCAGAGGATCTTGGGTGGACTGTTGGATCAGAGGAACAGCCACCCAGAAACCACCCAGAAGGTCCTCAACAACCTGAAGGAGGAGAACAGTGATGGAATCTCCCCAGACAGAAGCATCAACATCTTCCACTGTCTGATGGAGATGAAGGATCAGTCAGTCCATCAGGAGATCCAAGAGTTCCTGAAGTCAGGGGAGATATCAGAGAGGAGACTGTCAGAGATCCACTGTTCAGCTCTGGCCTACCTGCTGCAGATGTCAGAGGAGGTTCTGGATGAGCTGAACCTGCACCAGTACAACACCTCAGTGGAGGGACGACGTCGCCTGATTCCAGCTGTGAGGAACTGCAGGAAGTTCGAGTAAGTAAAGATTTTTGGGGCCGGACATCGGCGTTTAAATCAAGCGAGTGGATCATGTCAGGTAGCAATACCCCCTCCAGTGGTCATTCCTTCAATTCTTTATCTCCATTGCAGCGTCCATAAATTAAAAACAACAACAATTCATCCAGAAATGATCAACACTGGCTGGATATAAGGTCAAAGGTCAATCCAGACAAAGCAACATAAGGCAGGAATAATAGGAGCCACAAGTTAACTGACTATCATGAAATGACTGTCATGTCATTAAATCACTTTTGTTTGTTTGTATACATCGTATTCAAACAACAGAAAAACACATTTTAACTAATGACACGTGACTATTTTGCTTCATCTGTTCAACGTAAAAACAGCCGGCCTCGTTGGTTTAAATGGGTGTTTTAGGTCTTTGTGGCGGTTCCGTTTGGAGCCTTTATGTGACCCACAAAGTTGTTTGAGCCTTTCCACACCCGTTAGGTGGCAACTTCATCACTAGCAACAAAAGGTGCAGTGAAAATGATTTGAAGGGAAACAGGCAGATAGAACAGAAGCTGAGGGCAATCGATGCAACCAGAGACTCTGATGTCATCGATCGGATCGCTGAATTAAGACTTGACGCACCATCGTACAAATTGGATGAAATGCAAAATATCCAAAGAGCCGATAGACAGATAAAAAGATGCACGTTTATTTAAACCATTTGCTACAATCATTTTAAATATTGAGTAATTATGAGCTGTTCTAAAATAAGACAAATGTTGAGAATAATTCAGTTGCATTTCAGATCTGATGGTCGTTCAAACTGTTGCTCTACGGTGTTGAATTTAGCTTTTCCAGGAAATGAGCTACATTTGTGTTGAGGTAGATTCTCAGATAAGTTGATGAGAAATCCCAAAGTTTCACTATTTTTGTTTCATGCACAACAGACTGGCTGGTAGTTTTCTTTCAACGAGTCATTGTGAAGTTGTGGCCTCAGCAATGACGTCAAACCCTTCTCATCTACGGGAGCTGGACTTAAGCACGAACCAAATCCTGACAGATGCCGGAGTAAAGTTACTGTCTTCTGCAATGATGCATCCAAACTGCAGACTGGAGGCGCTCAGGTCAGGAGGCCTCTGTTGGTCTTTTCTAAACTTCTTTACATTTTCTGCTTTTCTCTTCATTTTCAGATTTAGAAATATGTTTTTATTTGCCCCATTTATTCCTTTTCCAGACTGTGGTACTGCAGTTTATCAGAGATCAGCTGTGACTCTCTGGCCTCGGCGCTGAGGTCCAATCCCTCCCATCTGAGGGTTCTAGAGCTGAGTGGGAACCAGCTGAAGGGTCCAGGAGTGAAGCTGCTCTGTGGTTTTCTCCAGGATCCTCTCTGTGAGCTGGAGACTCTCAGGTCAGCTTTCTTTTATCTTTGACATAACAACTAAACAATTAAAGGCTTCAAGATAAACTCCACTGACTTTTGGAGAAGAGAAGTGTAGTATGAATATAAATGAGCCATTGAAAGTCAATTTTATAGATACTTTTTAACGGTGTTGTTGCTGTAATATCCCAGTTTATCAGTGGGGGGCCAGAGCTCTCCTGACTCCAAGGGCCCTGATTAAATAATGAAATAATGATTTTGAGCAAGTGTAATATGACTTTTCCTCCAATAAGAGATCATTTCTTGCCATGATTCCTGATCCAGACTGAGTGGCTGCAGTTTATCAGAGAACAGCTGTGACTCTCTGGCCTCGGCGCTGAGGTCCAATCCCTCCCATCTGAGAGAAATGGACCTGGAATACATCAGTCTAGAGGATCCAGGAGTGAAGCTGCTCTGTGGTGCTCTCCAGGATCCTCTCTGTGAGCTGGAGACTCTCAGGTCAGTCAGAGATGATCCAGTACTTTCCCAGGTGTAACTAGTTAGACAATAAATGTTTCCATGTTTGATCTTTGTTATAAACGTAGTGTTACAGTTCTCAGAAAAAAGACCACACAGGACAGATTTGCAGTATTAAATTGGTTGTGGAAATCTGTCCCATGTGAGGATGGTCATCAATGACTAGAAAGGAAGTATCAGTTGTAGATTTGTCTTGTTTTATTTTAGGCTGGCCACAAAACCGCCCAAACATTCAGACCAATCACAAATGGTTCTTCCTGTCTTTTAAAGATCAGAAGGAAAACTAGAAAACCCCAAAAGAAAGCTGCTGCAGTGTGCCATGCCCCTTCTCTCCTGAGAAAAGCCATCCCAAAAAAGAGAAAAGCCCAAGTGTGAAGTGAGCGCCCTGTTAAACCTTGGTACCGAAAGCCTGCAGTCATTCTCATCTGAGGTGGCTTCATTCCAGCCAGAAGCCCAAACCTGCCTCCCTCTTAAAGGGGCAGCAGGTCAGTCCAACCACAGAAACCTTCATGAAGATCTGAAGCTTTCAGCATCCACAATTGTTGCACCTCACTTCCACTGGAGTCCAAATCAGAAGTCAACAAGTTGATTCTACACCGATTCTACACAATGCAACCATTTGAAAAAGGTTTCCATCCATACGTTTTCACACATTTTTAGATAAATCTGTTTGTTCATCGCCTCCTTCTGTTGTAATGGTCATTAAAGAAAATGACCTTATTGGAGTTTTTCTCCTCACAAATATGACTTTCTATGAACGATGCAATAAATGCAGCTTGCAATCTAAGACAATATGGAAGTATGTGTATATAATAGTAGTGGAAGGAGCTCATAAAATAATACATTTGCTCTTCTCATCGAATCTCTCTATGTTATTAAAGAAAAACCTGCTCTTAGTCAACAACATCTAAGACATCAACCAAAAATCCTAATTTTATATAATCTAATATAAAACAGTAGAGAAGACTCTTTCTGCAGAGACCCTGGTGGCAGGAATGCAGAAGTATCACCTGCTCAACTTGGAAGGTGGAGCAGAAACCACCAGCTGAGAAGGTCCTCAGCGAGAGGAAGTGGTGGAGAACCATGAAACTTGCTAAGCTCCACCTCAGCTCCAGAGACGGGCTGAGCTGGAGCTGTGGCACCAGGTATCGCCCAGAAGAGCCTCCAACAAACAAGCTCTTCTCTTGGGAGGAGAGGGCTTTGAATCTCAGCTCAGTGTGCTTGTCTCTAGTAGGTGGCAGCTGCACCTTTTCCTGAGCTCCTTGTTGATGCCCTGAGGGGAATTGATGCTCCTGCAATGTTTTCTGGCAGCATTGAGCTTGCAGTGGGGCAATCAAACACACTGTGGGGGGGCTCTCTTTCCTTCTCTCATCTGGAGAACAAGTGACACCAGCTGCCAATCATTGTTGGAGAAATGTGCAGTCAGGGGAACGATGCGTCCAGACTATAGCCCCCCTTCCAGCATCCAGCAGTGTCTAAAACCTTTGATTTGGTTTCACCAGAGAGTGTAGGGATTGCAGGGTCGCTGCAGCATCGCCCACAAGCTATCAGGAGTGGGTCGCTTTGTCCCAACTCCTGACAAGAGTTGAGTGCTATTGAGAAATGTGGTCTCACAAACTTGGAAGGTATTTTGACCTACACACACTTTACATACGCTGGAGATCTTGTCCAACCGCCCTGAAATAACCCAAAATAGGAACATACGGCAGATAAGCCGGTGCAGGACCAGAGGTTTGTTGCTTGGAAGCTGTGTTTTGCTCTGGTACATGTTGATTTTTATTTGTCTTCTCTCAAAATAATTGTTATTTTAGCCTAAGTCACTGCAGTTTATCGGAGATCAGCTGTGACTCTCTGGCCTTGGCGCTGAGGTCCAATCCCTCCCATCTCAGAGAACTGGAGTTAGGGTTAGTGTTAGGGTTAACATTAGGGTTAGGGTTAGGGTTGGAGCTAGGGTTAGGGTTAGCATTAGGGTTAGGGTTAGGGTTGGAGCTAGGGTTAGGGTTAGCATTAGGGTTAGGGTTAGGGTTATCATTAGGGTTAGGGTTAGGGTTGGAGCTAGGGTTAGGGTTAGCATTAGGGTTAGGGTTAGGGTTATCATTAGGGTTAGGGTTAGCATTAGGGTTAGGGTTAGGGTTAGGGTTAGGGTTAGGGTTAGCATTAGGGTTACGGTTAGGGTTAGAGTTAGGGTTAGCATTAGGGTTAGGGTTAGGGTTGGAGCTAGGGTTAGGGTTAGCATTAGGGTTAGGGTTAGGGTTGGAGTTAGGGTTAGGGTTAGGGTTAGGGTTAGGGTTAGGGTTGGAGCTAGGGTTAGGGTTAGCATTAGGGTTAGGGTTAGGGTTAGGGTTAGGGTTGGAGCTAGGGTTAGGGTTAGCATCAGGGTTAGGGTTAGGGTTATCATTAGGGTTAGGGTTAGCATTAGGGTTAGCATTAGGGTTAGGGTTAGGGTTGGAGCTAGGGTTAGGGTTAGCATTAGGGTTAGGGTTAGGGTTAGGGTTAGCATTAGGGTTACGGTTAGGGTTAGAGTTAGGGTTAGCATTAGGGTTAGGGTTAGGGTTGGAGCTAGGGTTAGGGTTAGCATTAGGGTTAGGGTTAGGGTTGGAGTTAGGGTTAGCATTAGGGTTAGGGTTAGGGTTGGAGTTAGGGTTAGCATTAGGGTTCGGGTTAGCATTAGGGTTAGGGTTAGGGTTGGAGTTCGGGTTAGCATTAGCATTCGGGTTAGCATTAGGGTTAGGGTTGGAGTTAGGGTTAGAGGTCTAATGTGCATGTGTGTGTGTCTGTGTGTGAGTGAGTGTGAGAGAGAGTGTGAGATTGAGTGAGTGTGTAAGTGAATGAGTTCCTAAAGTACACACGCGCACACACGCGCACTTACGCGCACACACGCGCACATTCGCGCACACTCGAACGTAATGTTTTTTAACGTAGTGTGAGTGTCTGTGTGTGAGTGAGTGTGAGATTGAGTGAGTGTGTAAGTGACTGAGTTCCTTAAACACACACGCGCACTTACGCGCACACGTGCGCACTTACGCGCACATAAGCGGACATGTGCGCACACTCGAACGTAATGTTTTTTTTAACGTAATATTTGGAAAGGAATATTGTGCATGTGTGTGTGTCTGTGTGTGAGATTGAGTGAGTGTGTAAGTGAATGAGTTCCTTAAACACACACGCGCACTTACGCGCACACACGCGCACACGTGCGCACTTACGCGCACATTCGCGCACACTCGAACGTAATGTTTTTTAACGTAATATTTAGAAAGGTCTAATGTGCATGTGTGTGTGTCTGTGTGTGAGTGAGTGTGAGATTGAGTGAATGTGTAAGTAACTAAGTTCTGCAAGCACACACGCGCACTTACGCGCACATAAGCGCACATGCGCGCATAGTTGCACGTAATGTTTTTTTTTTATACAAACTTTCTTTATTGATGTTTTTCACAGATAGGGAATCAAAAACATTGGTATAGCAGTGTAACAAATTTCCAATAGTAAGGGTTAGGGTTAGTCAGGTTCTGCTACAATGGTCAGAGAGTCGATGTGCGTGATGAAGGGCTGCCATATCTTATAAAAACTGCTCAGGGACCCTTTGAGGGAGAACCTCATTTTCTCCAGTGTAAGACACTGCAGCACATCCTGAATCCATTTATTATGGGTTGGGGGGGGAAACGTGGGACCATTTTAAAAGAATAAGTCTTCGGGCAAGCAATGTAGTGAATGCAATGATCTTATTTGTGGACTTAGGCACAGTGTGTGGCGAGTATAATCCAAAGAGGGCAGTGAGAGGTTCGAACAGGATGGTTTGACCTGTTATTTTACTAATTGTTTCAAATATTGCTGTCCAGAATTCAGATAATTTAGGGCACGACAAAAGCATATGAACGAGATCGGCAGGGGCTTGCCCACATCTGTTGCATGAATCTGTTCTGTCAGGATAGATTTTGGCCAGCTTGGCATTAGTGAGATAGGCTCTATGCAAAATTTTACATTGTAGAAGGCTATGCCTCGCACAAATAGAGGACGAGTGGATATTTTTTAATATCTTTTCCTATTGCTCATCATGCAAGGGAGCTCCAAGGTCCTGGCCCCAAGCGGCTCTTAGCGAAGTCAGTTGATGGGGAGACAGAGTATAAATTTGCTTGTATGTGATCCCTATGAGTCCTTTCTTCCTGGTGTTAAGGGTTAAGAATTGGTCAATAAGAGAGTTCGGGGGTCCGTTGGGAAACTGGGGAAAACAAGATTTCACAAAATGTCTTATTTGAAAAAAACGAAAGAGGTGAGAGTTTGGACTTTGCTGCCAAATCGGTAAATGAAGCAAAAACACCATTAATAAAAAGGTCATTAAGCGTTGCTAGGCCCCTCTCAGACCAGGTACGAAAGGCAAGATCAGAGCATGAAGGAGCGAAAAGGTGGTTACGGAATATTGGGGATAAACTTGATTGGGTGTGGAGGCCAAAAGTTTTTCTAAACTGGTTCCAAATCATCAGTGTGTTGGTTACAATTGGATTGGGGCTGACCTGTTTAACTAACAGTGGTAGTTGGGAGCATACTACAGACCAGAGGCAAAAACATGAGGAGGAAATTTCAAGCAGGGCCCATTGTGGGCATTCAGATACAGCTTTACCAGTGTTCCAGTGAAGAAGATTATTGATGTTACAAGCCCAGTAATAATAACGGAAGTCTGGGAGCGCTAAACCTCCCAGGGGTTTAGGAAGGCGGAGAGCTGAGCGACCAATTCGTGCCCGTTTATTGCACCAGAGAAAGGAACTAATCAGCTGGTCAAGTTTTGAAAAGAATGATTTCCTGATAAAGACTGGTATATGTTGGAAAAGATAGAGGAACTGAGGGAGTATTGACATTTTTATTAGGTTGACACGGCCGATCAAAGAGAGGGGGGAGAGAGGACCATCTGGCAAGGTCTGATTTGCAACGTTCGATTAATGGGATATAATTTTTGGCAAATAGTTCAGAAAATGATCTTGTCACTAAAATTCCCAAGTATTTAAAACCGTCTGAGGCCTTCCTAAAGGGTAGGAGACCTTGTGGTAAAAGGTCGGCAGCTGAATTAATTGGTATGTAGTCACTTTTTCCAAAATTGAGTTTGTAACCAGAGTATTTGCCAAATTTTTCAAAAATATCTAAAATTACAGGGAGACTGGAGGTAGGGTTGGACATGTACATCATCAGCATAAAAAGAGATTTTGTGAAGCTGTCCATGACGAGTTATACCCTCAAACCCGTTCTCGCTACGCAACCATATGGCCAGAGGTTCGACTGCCAGGGCGAACAAAAGCGGGGAAAGGGGGCAACCCTGTCGAGTGCCCCTGTGCAGGGAGAATTGGCGTGATCTAACCCCATTAGTGCTGACAGAGGCAAGGGGAGAAGTAAAAAAGAGGTATTTCCACTCTACGCGGTCGAACGCTTTTTCAGCGTCTAAGGACAAAACTAGTTCAGGAGAGTCAGTAGGGGAAGAGTAGAGAACATTAAGTAATCTGCGTGTGTTTGAGGATGAATGCCTCCCTAAAATAAAGCCAGTCTGGTCAGGATTGATTAGGGCCGAAATTACTCTCTGGAGACGGCTGGCTAAGACTTTCGCCAGTATCTTAAAATCTACATTTAAAAGGGAAATTGGTCTATAACTGCTACATAGAAGTGGATCTTTGTCCTTTTTCAATAGGAGTGTGATTGAAGCCTCTGACATTGTGGGAGGTAGGAGTCCTTTTGCCCGAGCATCATTGAAAACCCTAACTAGAGTTGGGGCAATAGCTTCGGAGTAGGTTTTGTAGAACTCCATAGTGAAACCATCAGGTCCTGGTGACTTATTACTCTGTAGAGAACTTATTGCATCTTTGACCTCAGAGATCGTGATTGGAGCACCTAACTTGGTCGCAGTCGTTGGGTCAAGTTGAGGGTATGCGAGCATGTCGAGAGGGTTTGGGTCATCCCAATCGCATAGAGAGGTTTCGGAAGAGTACAGTTTAGCGTAGTAATCCACAAATGCATTATTAATGGCGATAGGATTGGACGTGATGTTGTCAGGGGCTGACCTGATCCGAGGAATAAGTCTAGAAGCGGCCTCAGTTCGTGCTTGGTAAGCCAGGAGTTTGCCTGCTTTATCACCTTGCTCGAAAAAGCGCTGTTTAGTGTGTAAAAGTTGTTCCTCAATCCGACCGGAGGTTAACAAGTTATATTGTGACTGGAGCTGTACTCGTTTTTTATATAGCACATCTGAGGGGTTAACTGAATACTGGGCATCTAACAGTTGTATTTCATCTGATATTTGTTTCAATTTGGTGCGCTCCTCCCTCCTTTTGACCACGCAAATAAGCTTTAAGAGTCTCCCAAAGCACACCACTACCAATATCCGGCGTATCATTAGTATCGAAGAAGAGCTGAATCTGATTAGTTAGATAGTCTTTGAATTTTGGTTCGGATAATAGGTGGGAGTTGAATCTCCAGGGCTTCGTAGGCAATTTGTCTTGAGAGAGATTAATATTTAAAGTGATCGGAGAGTGATCAGAAATTACTATGCTGTGGTACTCACACGATTGTATGTTGTCTAATAATCTATTATCGAGTAAAAAAAAGTCAATCCGAGAGTAAGACCTGTGGACATGCGAGAAGAAAGAGAAAGCTTTCGTGTGAGGGTACATAGTTCTCCATGGATCAGATTGGCCTAATTGGTCTGCGTGAAACTTTAACATACTGGTTGCTTTAGACAGGCTGGACTGGCTGGTGGAAGATCTATCGAGGTCAAGGTCCTGGACCTGGTTGAAGTCACCTCCAATTATTATGTGATGATCTGCAGCATTTGGGATGTTTGAAAAGATTTTGGACATAAATTTGTCGTCGTCCCATGTTGGAGCATGTAAGTAACTAAGTTCTGCAAGCACACACGCGCACTTATGCACACATAAGCGCACATGCGCGCATAGTTGCACGTAATGTTTTTTAACGTAATATTTAGAAAGGTCTAATGTGCATGTGTGAGTGTCTGTGTGTGAGTGAGTGTGAGAATGAGTGAGAGAGGGTTGGGTTAGGGTTAGCATTAGCATTAGGGTTAGGGTTAGCATTAGGGTTAGGGTTAGGGTTGGAGTTAGGGTTAGGGTTAGCATTAGGGTTAGGGTTAGCATTAGGGTTGGAGTTTAGGTTAGGGTTAGCATTAGGGTTAGGGTTAGCATTAGGGTTACGGTTAGGGTTAGAGTTAGGGTTAGCATTAGGGTTAGGGTTAGGGTTGGAGTTATGGTTAGCATTAGGGTTAGGGTTAGGGTTGGAGTTAGGGTTAGCATTAGGGTTAGGGTTAGCATTAGGGTTAGAGTTAGGGTTAGCATTAGGGTTAGGGTTGGAGTTAGGGTTAGCATTAGGGTTAGGGTTGGAGTTAGGGTTAGCATTAGGGTTAGGGTTAGCATTAGAGTTAGGGTTAGAGTTAGGGTTAGCATTAGGGTTAGGGTTGGAGTTAGGGTTAGCATTAGCATTCGGGTTAGCATTAGCATTTGGGTTAGCATTAGCATTTGGGTTAGCATTAGGGTTAGGGTTGGAGTTAGGGTTAGAGGTCTAATGTGCATGTGTGTGTGTCTGTGTGTGAGTGAGTGTGAGAATGAGTGAGAGAGGGTTGGGTTAGGGTTAGCATTAGGGTTAGGGTTAGCATTAGGGTTAGGGTTAGGGTTGGGTTAGGGTTAGCATTAGGGTTAGGGTTAGCATTAGGGTTGGAGTTAGGGTTAGGGTTAGCATTAGGGTTAGGGTTAGCATTAGGGTTAGGGTTGGAGTTAGGGTTAGCATTAGGGTTAGGGTTGGAGTTAGGGTTAGCATTAGGGTTAGGGTTAGAGTTAGGGTTAGCATTAGGGTTAGGGTTAGAGTTAGGGTTAGCATTAGGGTTAGGGTTAGGGTTGGAGTTAGGGTTAGGGTTAGGTTAGGGTTAGGGTTAGGGTTAGGGGTTAGGGTTAGGGTTTAGGGTTAGGGTCAATTAGGGTTAGGCTCAGTTAGGGTTAGGGTTAGGGTTAGAGGGTTAGGGTTAGGGGTTAGGTTAGGGTTAGGGTTAGGGTTAGGTTAGGGTTAGGGTTAGGGTTAGAGGGTTAGGGTTAGAGGGTTAGGGTTAGGGTTAGGGTTAGGTTAAAGGGTTAGGCTTTCCCCTGGGGCGAAGCCCCGGGGAAAGCAATGCACTGTCCATCAAGGGGGTCCCAGGCAGAGACTCCCACCATCAAAGTTATTCACCACCCTAAGGTGGTGGGGGTTTCCAAAAATTAGGCTCTCTGGCCTTAGCTGTGATCAGCTGCGCAACGTTTCGGCCTTTGTTGGCCTTCCTCAGGCTAGCTGATCAAAAAATTGTTATTATGTTGGCCTGTTTGGGCCTCAACATAAGATAGTCCCTTGCTTTATCCCTTCTTCCACCTCCTTTTCTTTCCATGTTGTTGTCCCTTCTGTAACCACTTTCCATTTGACTTGCTCCACCTCTCCTTCCCCTTTTATACTCCCCTCGCTTTTTTGCGTTAATTTTTACTTTCGATTTAAGTGTCCCCTCCCTTCCTTCTTATCTTGCCTTTTGTATTTCCCCTCCATTTCTTTTTGAATTTGTGCTTTCCTCTTCTTTTAGGGTTAGGGTTAGGGTTAGAGTTAGGGGTTAGGGTTAGGGTTAGGGGTTAGGGTTAGGGTTAGGTTAAAGGGTTAGGCTTTCCCCTGGGGCGAAGCCTAACCCTAACCCTAACCCTAACCCTAAAGCAATGCACTGTCCATCAAGGGGGTCCCAGGCAGAGACTCCCACCATCAAAGTTATTCACCACCCTAAGGTGGTGGGGTTTCCAAAAATTAGGCACTCTGGCCTTAGCTGTGATCAGCTGCGCAACGTTTCGGCCTTTGTTGGCCTTCCTCAGGCTAGCTGATCAAAAAATTGTTATTATGTTGGCCTGTTTGGGCCTCAACATAAGATAGTCCCTTGCTTTATCCCTTCTTCCACCTCCTTTTCTTTCCATGTTGTTGTCCCTTCTGTAACCACTTTCCATTTGACTTGCTCCACCTCTCCTTCCCCTTTTATACTCCCCTCGCTTTTTTGCGTTAATTTTTTACTTTCGATTTAAGTGTCCCCTCCCTTCCTTCTTATCTTGCCTTTTGTATTTCCCCTCCATTTCTTTTTGAATTTGTGCTTTCCTCTTCTTTTAGGGTTAGGGTTAGGGTTAGGGTTAGGGGTTAGGGTTAGGGGTTAGGGTTAGGGTTAGGGTTAGGGTTAGGTTAAAGGGTTAGGCTTTCCCCTGGGGCGAAGCCCCGGGGAAAGCAATGCACTGTCCATCAAGGGGGTCCCAGGCAGAGACTCCCACCATCAAAGTTATTCACCACCCTAAGGTGGTGGGGGTTCCAAAAATTAGGCTCTCTGGCCTTAGCTGTGATCAGCTGCGCAACGTTTCGGCCTTTGTTGGCCTTCCTCAGGCTAGCTGATCAAAAAATTTGTATTATGTTGGCCTTTTTGGGCCTTGACATAAGATAGTCCCTTGCTTTGTCCCTCTTTCCACCTCCTTTTCTTTCCATGTTGTTGTCCCTTCTGTAACCACTTTCCATTTGACTTGCTCCACCTCTCCTTCCCCTTTTATACTCCCCTCGCTTTTTTGCGTTAATTTTTTACTTTCGATTTAAGTGTCCCCTCCCTTCCTTCTTATCTTGCCTTTTGTATTTCCCCTCCATTTCTTTTTGAATTTGTGCTTTCCTCTTCTTTTAGGGTTAAGCTTAGGGTTAGGGTTAGGGGTTGGGGTTAGGGTTAGGGGTTGAGGTTAGGGTTGGAGATCAATGGTTAGGGTTAGGGTTAGGGTTAGGGTTGGAGTTAAGGTTAGAGTTTGGGTTAGGGTTAGGGTTAGGGTTAGCATTAGGGTTAGGGTTAGTATTAGGGTTAGGGTTAGGGTTGGAGTTAAGGTTAGAGTTTGGGTTAGGGTTAGGGTTGGAGTTAGGGTTAGGGTTAGCATTAGGTTTAGGGTTAGTATTAGGGTTAGGGTTAGCATCAAGGTTAGCATTAGCATTAGGGGTAGCATTAGCATTAGGGTTGGGATTCAAGTTGGAGTTAGGGTTAGGGTTGGAGTTAGGGTTAGGGTTAAGGTTAGCATTAGGGTTAGGGTTAGGGTTAGCATTAGGGTTAGCATTAGCATTAGGGTTAGGGTTAGCATTAGGGTTAGGGTTAGGGTTGGAGTTAGGGTTAGCATTAGCATTAGGGTTAAGGTTAGCATTAGGGTTATGGCTAGCATTACGATTAGGGTTAGGGTTAAGGTTAGCATTAGGGTTAGGGTTAGTATTAGGGTTAGGGTTAGGGTTGGAGTTAGGGTTAAGGTTTGGGTTACGGTAAATAAATGGACAGTGTGGAGGGACTCGCCTCCTGAAGGACTCAGTAAAGGCCACCTCAGGAGCCTTTTCTGGGCCCCCCAGTCAGGCTGGAGAACCTTCAAACAGCCCAAAATGAGCTGGATCTTTGCTGCCATCTCACCCTGCTGCACCTCAGTGCTCCACCTGAGCTGAGGGGCAGCTGGGAGAAGGTTCCCTGAGCCTCCCTGCTGAAGTAACCAGGAGGGTTAGGGTTAGGGTTAGGGTTAGGGTTAGAGTTAGAGTTAGGGTTAGCATTAGGGTTAGGGTTAGCATTAGGGTTAGGGTTGGAGTTAGGGTTAGGGTTAGGGTTAGCATTAGGGTTAGGGTTAGGGTTTGAGTTAGGGTTAGGGTTAGGGTTAGAGTTAGGGTTAGGGTTAGGGTTGGAGTTAGGGTTAGGGTTAGCATTAGGGTTAGGGTTTGAGTTAGGGTTAGGGTTAGCATTAGGGTTAGGGTTAGGGTTGGAGTTAGGGTTAGAGTTAGGGTTAGGGTTGGAGTTAGGGTTAGAGTTAGGGTTAGGGTTGGAGTTAGGGTTATGGTTAGGGTTGGAGTTAGGGTTAGCATTAGGGTTAGGGTTAGGGTTAGTATTAGGGTTAGGGTTAGCATTAGGGTTAGGGTTAGAGTTAGGGTTAGCATTAGGGTTAGGGTTGGAGTTAGGGTTAGCATTAGGGTTAGGGTTGGAGTTAGGGTTAGCATTAGGGTTAGGGTTAGCATTAGAGTTAGGGTTAGAGTTAGGGTTAGCATTAGGGTTAGGGTTGGAGTTAGGGTTAGCATTAGCATTCGGGTTAGCATTAGCATTTGGGTTAGCATTAGGGTTAGGGTTGGAGTTAGGGTTAGAGGTCTAATGTGCATGTGTGTGTGTCTGTGTGTGAGTGAGTGTGAGAATGAGTGAGAGAGGGTTGGGTTAGGGTTAGCATTAGGGTTAGGGTTAGCATTAGGGTTAGGGTTGGGTTAGGGTTAGCATTAGGGTTAGGGTTAGCATTAGGGTTGGAGTTTAGGTTAGGGTTAGCATTAGGGTTAGGGTTAGCATTAGGGTTAGGGTTGGAGTTATGGTTAGCATTAGGGTTAGGGTTGGAGTTAGGGTTAGCATTAGGGTTAGGGTTAGAGTTAGGGTTAGCATTAGGGTTAGGGTTAGAGTTAGGGTTAGCATTAGGGTTAGGGTTAGGGTTGGAGTTAGGGTTAGGTTAGGGTTAGGGTTAGGGTTTAGGGTTAGGGTTAGGGTCAATTAGGGTTAGGCTCAGTTAGGGTTAGGGTTAGGGTTAGGGTTAGAGGGTTAGGGTTAGAGGGTTAGGGTTAGGGGTTAGGGTTAGGTTAGGGTTAGGGTTAGGTTAGGTTAGGGTTAGGGTTAGGGTTAGAGGGTTAGGGTTAGGGTTAGAGGGTTAGGGTTAGGGTTAGGGTTAGGTTAAAGGGTTAGGCTTTCCCCTGGGGCGAAGCCCCGGGGAAAGCAATGCACTGTCCATCAAGGGGGTCCCAGGCAGAGACTCCCACCATCAAAGTTATTCACCACCCTAAGGTGGTGGGGTTTCCAAAAATTAGGCTCTCTGGCCTTAGCTGTGATCAGCTGCGCAACGTTTCGGCCTTTGTTGGCCTTCCTCAGGCTAGCTGATCAAAAAATTGTTATTATGTTGGCCTTTTTGGGCCTTGACATAAGATAGTCCCTTGCTTTGTCCCTCTTTCCACCTCCTTTTCTTTCCATGTTGTTGTCCCTTCTGTAACCACTTTCCATTTGACTTGCTCCACCTCTCCTTCCCCTTTTATACTCCCCTCGCTTTTTTGCGTTAATTTTTTACTTTCGATTTAAGTGTCCCCTCCCTTCCTTCTTATCTTGCCTTTTGTATTTCCCCTCCATTTCTTTTTGAATTTGTGCTTTCCTCTTCTTTTAGGGTTAAGCTTAGGGTTAGGGTTAGGGGTTGGGGTTAGGGTTAGGGGTTGAGGTTAGGGTTGGAGATCAATGGTTAGGGTTAGGGTTAGGGTTAGGGTTGGAGTTAAGGTTAGAGTTTGGGTTAGGGTTAGGGTTGGGGTTAGGGTTAGCATTAGGGTTAGGGTTAGTATTATGGTTAGGGTTAGGGTTGGAGTTAAGGTTAGAGTTTGGGTTAGGGTTAGGGTTGGAGTTAGGGTTAGGGTTAGCATTAGGTTTAGGGTTAGTATTAGGGTTAGGGTTAGCATCAAGGTTAGCATTAGCATTAGGGGTAGCATTAGCATTAGGGTTGGGATTCAAGTTGGAGTTAGGGTTAGGGTTGGAGTTAGGGTTAGGGTTAAGGTTAGCATTAGGGTTAGGGTTAGGGTTAGCATTAGGGTTAGCATTAGCATTAGGGTTAGGGTTAGCATTAGGGTTAGGGTTAGGGTTGGAGTTAGGGTTAGCATTAGCATTAGGGTTAAGGTTAGCATTAGGGTTATGGCTAGCATTACGATTAGGGTTAGGGTTAAGGTTAGCATTAGGGTTAGGGTTAGTATTAGGGTTAGGGTTAGGGTTGGAGTTAGGGTTAAGGTTTGGGTTACGGTAAATAAATGGACAGTGTGGAGGGACTCGCCTCCTGAAGGACTCAGTAAAGGCCACCTCAGGAGCCTTTTCTGGGCCCCCCAGTCAGGCTGGAGAACCTTCAAACAGCCCAAAATGAGCTGGATCTTTGCTGCCATCTCACCCTGCTGCACCTCAGTGCTCCACCTGAGCTGAGGGGCAGCTGGGAGAAGGTTCCCTGAGCCTCCCTGCTGAAGTAACCAGGAGGGTTAGGGTTAGGGTTAGGGTTAGGGTTAGAGTTAGAGTTAGGGTTAGCATTAGGGTTAGGGTTAGCATTAGGGTTAGGGTTGGAGTTAGGGTTAGGGTTAGGGTTAGCATTAGGGTTAGGGTTAGGGTTTGAGTTAGGGTTAGGGTTAGGGTTAGAGTTAGGGTTAGGGTTAGGGTTGGAGTTAGGGTTAGGGTTAGCATTAGGGTTAGGGTTTGAGTTAGGGTTAGGGTTAGCATTAGGGTTAGGGTTAGGGTTGGAGTTAGGGTTAGAGTTAGGGTTAGGGTTGGAGTTAAGGTTAGAGTTAGGGTTAGGGTTGGAGTTAGGGTTATGGTTAGGGTTGGAGTTAGGGTTAGCATTAGGGTTAGGGTTAGGGTTAGGATTAGGGTTAGGGTTAGCATTAGGGTTAGGGTTAGAGTTAGGGTTAGCATTAGGGTTAGGGTTGGAGTTAGGGTTAGCATTAGGGTTAGGGTTGGAGTTAGGGTTAGCATTAGGGTTAGGGTTAGCATTAGAGTTAGGGTTAGAGTTAGGGTTAGCATTAGGGTTAGGGTTGGAGTTAGGGTTAGCATTAGCATTCGGGTTAGCATTAGCATTTGGGTTAGCATTAGGGTTAGGGTTGGAGTTAGGGTTAGAGGTCTAATGTGCATGTGTGTGTGTCTGTGTGTGAGTGAGTGTGAGAATGAGTGAGAGAGGGTTGGGTTAGGGTTAGCATTAGGGTTAGGGTTAGCATTAGGGTTAGGGTTAGGGTTGGGTTAGGGTTAGCATTAGGGTTAGGGTTAGCATTAGGGTTGGAGTTAGGGTTAGGGTTAGCATTAGGGTTAGGGTTAGCATTAGGGTTAGGGTTGGAGTTAGGGTTAGCATTAGGGTTAGGGTTGGAGTTAGGGTTAGCATTAGGGTTAGGGTTAGAGTTAGGGTTAGCATTAGGGTTAGGGTTAGAGTTAGGGTTAGCATTAGGGTTAGGGTTAGGGTTGGAGTTAGGGTTAGGTTAGGGTTAGGGTTAGGGTTTAGGGTTAGGGTTAGGGTCAATTAGGGTTAGGCTCAGTTAGGGTTAGGGTTAGGGTTAGGGTTAGAGGGTTAGGGTTAGAGGGTTAGGGTTAGGGGTTAGGGTTAGGTTAGGGTTAGGGTTAGGTTAGGGTTAGGGTTAGGGTTAGGGTTAGGGTTAGAGGGTTAGGGTTAGGGTTAGAGGGTTAGGGTTAGGGTTAGGGTTAGGTTAAAGGGTTAGGCTTTCCCCTGGGGCGAAGCCCCGGGGAAAGCAATGCACTGTCCATCAAGGGGGTCCCAGGCAGAGACTCCCACCATCAAAGTTATTCACCACCCTAAGGTGGTGGGGGTTTCCAAAAATTAGGCACTCTGGCCTTAGCTGTGATCAGCTGCGCAACGTTTCGGCCTTTGTTGGCCTTCCTCAGGCTAGCTGATCAAAAAATTGTTATTATGTTGGCCTGTTTGGGCCTCAACATAAGATAGTCCCTTGCTTTATCCCTTCTTCCACCTCCTTTTCTTTCCATGTTGTTGTCCCTTCTGTAACCACTTTCCATTTGACTTGCTCCACCTCTCCTTCCCCTTTTATACTCCCCTCGCTTTTTTGCGTTAATTTTTACTTTCGATTTAAGTGTCCCCTCCCTTCCTTCTTATCTTGCCTTTTGTATTTCCCCCCCATTTCTTTTTGAATTTGTGCTTTCCTCTTCTTTTAGGGTTAGGGTTAGGGTTAGGGTTAGGGGTTAGGGTTAGGGTAGGGGTTAGGGTTAGGGTTAGGGGTTAGGGTTAGGGTTAGGTTAAAGGGTTAGGCTTTCCCCTGGGGCGAAGCCTAACCCTAACCCTAACCCTAAAGCAATGCACTGTCCATCAAGGGGGTCCCAGGCAGAGACTCCCACCATCAAAGTTATTCACCACCCTAAGGTGGTGGGGGTTCCAAAAATTAGGCACTCTGGCCTTAGCTGTGATCAGCTGCGCAACGTTTCGGCCTTTGTTGGCCTTCCTCAGGCTAGCTGATCAAAAAGTTGTTATTATGTTGGCCTGTTTGGGCCTCAACATAAGATAGTCCCTTGCTTTATCCCTTCTTCCACCTCCTTTTCTTTCCATGTTGTTGTCCCTTCTGTAACCACTTTCCATTTGACTTGCTCCACCTCTCCTTCCCCTTTTATACTCCCCTCGCTTTTTTGCGTTAATTTTTTACTTTCGATTTAAGTGTCCCCTCCCTTCCTTCTTATCTTGCCTTTTGTATTTCCCCTCCATTTCTTTTTGAATTTGTGCTTTCCTCTTCTTTTAGGGTTAAGCTTAGGGTTAGGGTTAGGGTTAGGGTTAGGGTTAGGGGTTAGGGTTAGGGGTTAGGGTTAGGGTTAGGTTAAAGGGTTAGGCTTTCCCCTGGGGCGAAGCCCCGGGGAAAGCAATGCACTGTCCATCAAGGGGGTCCCAGGCAGAGACTCCCACCATCAAAGTTATTCACCACCCTAAGGTGGTGGGGGTTTCCAAAAATTAGGCACTCTGGCCTTAGCTGTGATCAGCTGCGCAACGTTTCGGCCTTTGTTGGCCTTCCTCAGGCTAGCTGATCAAAAAATTGTTATTATGTTGGCCTGTTTGGGCCTCAACATAAGATAGTCCCTTGCTTTATCCCTTCTTCCACCTCCTTTTCTTTCCATGTTGTTGTCCCTTCTGTAACCACTTTCCATTTGACTTGCTCCACCTCTCCTTCCCCTTTTATACTCCCCTCGCTTTTTTGCGTTAATTTTTACTTTCGATTTAAGTGTCCCCTCCCTTCCTTCTTATCTTGCCTTTTGTATTTCCCCCCCATTTCTTTTTGAATTTGTGCTTTCCTCTTCTTTTAGGGTTAGGGTTAGGGTTAGGGTTAGGGGTTAGGGTTAGGGTTAGGGGTTAGGGTTAGGGTTAGGGGTTAGGGTTAGGGTTAGGTTAAAGGGTTAGGCTTTCCCCTGGGGCGAAGCCTAACCCTAACCCTAACCCTAAAGCAATGCACTGTCCATCAAGGGGGTCCCAGGCAGAGACTCCCACCATCAAAGTTATTCACCACCCTAAGGTGGTGGGGGTTCCAAAAATTAGGCACTCTGGCCTTAGCTGTGATCAGCTGCGCAACGTTTCGGCCTTTGTTGGCCTTCCTCAGGCTAGCTGATCAAAAAGTTGTTATTATGTTGGCCTGTTTGGGCCTCAACATAAGATAGTCCCTTGCTTTATCCCTTCTTCCACCTCCTTTTCTTTCCATGTTGTTGTCCCTTCTGTAACCACTTTCCATTTGACTTGCTCCACCTCTCCTTCCCCTTTTATACTCCCCTCGCTTTTTTGCGTTAATTTTTTACTTTCGATTTAAGTGTCCCCTCCCTTCCTTCTTATCTTGCCTTTTGTATTTCCCCTCCATTTCTTTTTGAATTTGTGCTTTCCTCTTCTTTTAGGGTTAAGCTTAGGGTTAGGGTTAGGGTTAGGGTTAGGGTTAGGGGTTAGGGTTAGGGGTTAGGGTTAGGGTTAGGTTAAAGGGTTAGGCTTTCCCCTGGGGCGAAGCCCCGGGGAAAGCAATGCACTGTCCATCAAGGGGGTCCCAGGCAGAGACTCCCACCATCAAAGTTATTCACCACCCTAAGGTGGTGGGGGTTCCAAAAATTAGGCTCTCTGGCCTTAGCTGTGATCAGCTGCGCAACGTTTCGGCCTTTGTTGGCCTTCCTCAGGCTAGCTGATCAAAAAATTAGTATTATGTTGGCCTTTTTGGGCCTTGACATAAGATAGTCCCTTGCTTTGTCCCTCTTTCCACCTCCTTTTCTTTCCATGTTGTTGTCCCTTCTGTAACCACTTTCCATTTGACTTGCTCCACCTCTCCTTCCCCTTTTATACTCCCCTCGCTTTTTTGCGTTAATTTTTTACTTTCGATTTAAGTGTCCCCTCCCTTCCTTCTTATCTTGCCTTTTGTATTTCCCCTCCATTTCTTTTTGAATTTGTGCTTTCCTCTTCTTTTAGGGTTAAGCTTAGGGTTAGGCGTTAGGGTTAGGGTTAGGGTTAGGGGTTGAGGTTAGGGTTGGAGATCAATGGTTAGGGTTAGGGTTAGGGTTAGGGTTGGAGTTAAGGTTAGAGTTTGGGTTAGGGTTAGGGTTGGGGTTAGGGTTAGCATTAGGGTTAGGGTTAGTATTAGGGTTAGGGTTAGGGTTGGAGTTAAGGTTAGAGTTTGGGTTAGGGTTAGGGTTGGAGTTAGGGTTAGGGTTAGCATTAGGTTTAGGGTTAGTATTAGGGTTAGGGTTAGCATCAAGGTTAGCATTAGCATTAGGGGTAGCATTAGCATTAGGGTTGGGATTCAAGTTGGAGTTAGGGTTAGGGTTGGAGTTAGGGTTAGGGTTAAGGTTAGCATTAAGTTTAGGGTTAGGGTTATCATTAGGGTTAGCATTAGCATTAGGGTTAGGATTAGCATTAGGGTTAGGGTTGGAGTTAGGGTTAGCATTAGCATTAGGGTTAAGGTTAGCATTAGGGTTATGGCTAGCATTACGATTAGGGTTAGGGTTAAGGTTAGCATTAGGGTTAGGGTTAGTATTAGGGTTAGGGTTAGGGTTGGAGTTAGGGTTAAGGTTTGGGTTACGGTAAATAAATGGACAGTGTGGAGGGACTCGCCTCCTGAAGGACTCAGTAAAGGCCACCTCAGGAGCCTTTTCTGGGCCCCCCAGTCAGGCTGGAGAACCTTCAAACAGCCCAAAATGAGCTGGATCTTTGCTGCCATCTCACCCTGCTGCACCTCAGTGCTCCACCTGAGCTGAGGGGCAGCTGGGAGAAGGTTCCCTGAGCCTCCCTGCTGAAGTAACCAGGAGGGTTAGGGTTAGGGTTAGGGTTAGGGTTAGGGTTAGAGTTAGAGTTAGGGTTAGCATTAGGGTTAGGGTTAGCATTAGGGTTAGGGTTGGAGTTAGGGTTAGGGTTAGGGTTAGCATTAGGGTTAGGGTTAGGGTTTGAGTTAGGGTTAGGGTTAGGGTTAGAGTTAGGGTTAGGGTTAGGGTTGGAGTTAGGGTTAGGGTTAGCATTAGGGTTAGGGTTAGGGTTTGAGTTAGGGTTAGGGTTAGCATTAGGGTTAGGGTTAGGGTTGGAGTTAAGGTTAGAGTTAGGGTTAGGGTTGGAGTTAAGGTTAGAGTTAGGGTTAGGGTTGGAGTTAGGGTTATGGTTAGGGTTGGAGTTAGGGTTAGCATTAGGGTTAGGGTTAGGGTTAGTATTAGGGTTAGGGTTAGCATTAGGGTTAGGGTTAGGGTTGGAGTTAAGGTTAGAGTTTGGGTTAGGGTTAGGGTTGGAGTTAGGGTTAGGGTTGAGTTAGGGTTAGGGTTAGCATTAGGGTTAGGGTTGGTGTTAGGGTTAGCATTAGCATTATGGTTAGGGTTAGCATTAGCATTAGGGTTAGGGTTAAGGTTAGCATTAGGGTTAGCATTAGCATTAGGGTTAGCATTAGGGTTGGAGTTATTATCAGGGTTAGCATTAGGGTTGGGGTTCGGGTTGGAGTTGGGGTTCAGGGTTTGGGTTACAACTTTCTGTGCACTGGCCTACTGATGAGACTGATGGCAAGGTGTGCAGGTCAGAGTTGTCTCTCAATAGGAGTCAGGGTTCGAGGCCGGGTGTGGGTGGGGAGGGGGGGAGGAGGAGAGCAGGTTAATCCAGTCAGATTATAAATAAAATTAAAATTAATATAAATAAAAATAAATTAGAAATAAAATAGAGAAAACGAAGTTGTGTAATAAAAGCAGGGTAGAAGATAAATAAGTCGATCAATAGGTAGATAAGAGACTGGTTCGGCTTGTAAGAATATTAAGTTGTTTAAATTGGCTGACTGGGAAAGATGAGTTCTATGGGTGTTCATTGAGGCCATGTGGTGTCTTTGTGCCTAATTTGTTGATCCATATGCGTTCCGCTCTCCTCCTCTGTCCCACTGTCCAGCAGTTATTGGTTTCCAGCCCCGAGATAATAAGGTGGCTGACTGGATGCTCTTGGAAGTGCCGGACAAGGGTGGTGCCAAGTCGACTTCCCGCTATATTGTAAAGGTGCTGTGTTAAACGGGTATGTATGGAATTTTGTGTTTCACCTATATAATGTTTATTGCAGAGGGTGCATGTGATGATGTAGACTACGTTGGTGGAATGGATGGAGGTGAGGCCTAGCGTGGGGAACCCTGTACCAGTGTATGTGTTTTGAATGAATTTTCTGTTTCGGTAGTGTTGGCTATGTCTGGGTCGGGGTGTGATGAATTGGTCCGGGAATTTGGATGTGGTGAGTATGGAATGGAGGTTTCTGTTTTTTCTGTGTGCTAGGATGATCTTGTGGTTATAGAAGGCCGGATGTTGGTGTAGTATGGTTGAAAAGTTTTGTTTATTGGTGTACTGTAGGGTTGTGGTTCTATGTGAAAAAGTAGAAATGAATGGTATGATTTGTGATTTCTGTGGGAGGGCTGAGGTCTGTGGGTCCGGGACTCTCCCTGAATTGCCCTCTATGTTTGTGGGTGTGTTAGGGTTAGGGTTAGGGGTAGGAGGGGGGTTGGGGTGAGGGTTGGGGTTAGGAAGGAGGTTGGGGGTGGGGTTAGGGAGGAGGTGGGGGTTAGGTTTAGGGGGGTTGGGGTTAGGGTTAGGGCTGGGGGTAGGGTTAGGGTTAGGGTTAGGGTTAGGGTTTGGAAAAGTGCTGGGTTTGGGGTTAGGGTTGGGCTTGGGGGTAGGGTTAGGGAAAAGGTTGGGGTTAGGGTTAGGAGGGGTATTGGGGTTAGGGTTGGGCTTGGGGGTAGGGTTAGGGAAAAGGTTGGGGTTAGGGTTAGGAGGGGTATTGGGGTTAGTGTTGGGAAGAAGGTGGGGGTTGGGGTTAGGGTTGGGGTTAGGGTTAGGGTTGGGGGTAGGGTTAGGGAGAAGGTTAGGTTTAGGGTTCAGGTTAGGGTTAGGGAGAAGGTTGGGGTTAGGGTAAAGAGGGGTATTGGGGTAGGGGTTAGGGTTGGGGTTTGGAGGAAGGTGAAGGTTGGGGTTAGGAGTGGTGTTGGGGTTGGGCTTGGGGGTAGGGTTAGGGAGAGGGTTGGGGTTAGGGTTAGGAGGGGGGTTGGGGTTAGGGTTAGGGTTGTGAAGAGGGTGGGGGTTAGGGTTAGGATTGGGGTTAGGGTTGGGGTCAGGAGGAGAGGTGAGGTTAGGTTTATGGGAAGGGATTGTGATGAGGTCAGTGACTGAGTGTAGTGGTAGGGAGATAGGTGTTGTAGTGAGGTGTCCAGAATGAGTGGGAGCGAGAGAGGCCAGTGTGTCGTACTTGATGCTACGAAGGAGGTGTTTTGAGTAACCTCTTGTGCGAAGGCTTTGAAAGAGTGTGCTGGTGGCATTATGGAAATCAGTTATGTTTGAGCAGATGCGATGAAATCGGATTATCTGAGATTTAACTATAGCTTTAAAAGTGTGTTTTGGGTGATAGCTAGATTTATGGAGAAGGGCGTGAGTGTCTGTTGGTTTGAAATAAACTTTTGTCTGTAATGTTTTGTGTGTTGCCTGGGTGATGTTAAAGAAAACAGTGGTGTCCAAAAAGTTAATTTCTTGCGTGTCTATTGTGTGTTTGAGTTTGATGGATGGACGATGGTTTTTGAGGGTGTTAATGAATTCCATGAATTGTGGGATGGTATATGTCCAGATGCCGAAAACATCGTCCAGGTATCGGAGGTAAAGAATTGGTCGGAGGGGGCATTTGCTGAGGGCTTCTCGCTCCCACTCACTCATGTAGAGGTTCGCGTATGAAGGGGCAAATCTTTGGCCCATGGCTGTTCCATGTGTTTGTAAATAGTATTGTTGGTTGAATAGGAAGTCATTATTCTTGAGGCAGAGTTCTATTAACTGTAGTAATTCTTTGTCCGGTCTAGTGGGGTCTGGATGTTGGTTGAATATTCTATGTAGTGCCTGTAAGCCAAGTGTAGTGTCTATGTTAGTGTATAAACTGTCTATGTCTAATGTAAAAAGGATGGAATGTGTCGGAACAGCCATGGGTTGAATGGTGCTGATGAAATGGTAGGTGTCTTTGATGTAACTGGGGTGAAGGGTGGAGAGGGGGCCTAGAAAATGATCGATGTGTTGGGAGAGATGATAGGTGGCGCTATTGCAGTCTGAGACGATTGGTCGGCCGGGAGGAACCTCAAAGGGGATGGTCCAGGTATCCGGTGGCTTGTGAATTTTCGGGAGCAGGTAGAAATATCGTGGACGTGGATTGTCTGGTCCAAAGAGGTATTGTTTCTGTTTAGCAGTGATGTATCTTTTATTGTAGAGTGTCTGAATTATAGTTCTGAGTTTATGCTGTATTTGGGGTTGGATTGTATCTGGCAGAGGTGTGTAGTGGTTTCTATTGGCTAGTTGTCGGTTCGCTTCCGTGAGGTATTGTTGTCGGTCCATGATGACCACCTTGCTTCCTTTATCGGCTGGTTTTATGATGATGTTGGGGTTGTGAGAGAGTTGTGTCAGGGCTGTGCGTTCTAAGTTTGATATGTTATCCTTAATGTCTGTAACTAGTGTAGTGTGTTTGAGGGCTTGTGTGTTTGTATGGATGAGTTTCTTGGTGAGGTGGTGTATTGTATTTGATTCCGGCCCCCAGTGTGACGGGTAAGTGAATTTAATGGGGTTGTTTTTGGGGTGGAGGTGGAAGTAGTCAATTAATTTGATTTTTCTGTGAAAGTTGTATAGGTCCCTTTGAAGCTCCTCCCGGTCGAACTTGGTGGGGTGAGGAATGAAAGAGAGGCCTCGTTCTAGCAGTTTTCGTTGGTGGATGGATGGGGTGAAGAGGGTGGATAAGTTTAAGATGTTGGAGGAGGAGTTCCAGCCCAGGCCTATTCTGTTCACTGGTTTTGTTTTGTTTTGAGGGTTGGGATTAGGGTTGGAGTTAGGGTTAGGTTTAGCATTAGCATCAAGGTTAGCATTAGCATTAGGGTTAGCATTAGCATTAGGGTTGGGGTTAGGGTTAGGGTTGGAGTTAGGGTTAGGGTTAGGGTTAGGGTTAGCATTAGGGTTAGGGTTGGAGTTAGGGTTAGGGTTAGGGTTAGGGTTAGTAATATTAAGAAAGGTCTAATGTGCATGTGTGTGTGTCTGTGTGTGAGAGAGTGTGAGATTGGGTTAAGGTGCACTTACGCACATACACGCGCACTTACGCGCATACACGCGCACATAAGCGCACATTTGCGCACACTTGAACGTAATGCTTTTTAACGTAATATTTTGAAAGCTCTAATGCGCATGTGTGAGTGTCTGTGTGTGAGTGAGTGTGAGATTGAGTGTGTAAGTAACTGAGTTCCTAAAGCACACACGCGCACACGTGCGCACTTACGCGCACATTCGCGCAGACTCGAACGTAATGTTTTTTAACGTAATATTTAGAAAGGTCTAATGTGCATGTGTGTGTGTCTGTGTGTGAGAATGAGTGAGAGAGTGTGAGATTGAGTGAGTGTGTAAGTGAATGAGTTCCTAAAGCACACACGCGCACTTACGCGCATACACGCGCACTTACGCGCACACGCGCGCACATTAGCGCACATTCGCGCACGCGCGCGCACATAAGCGCACATTCGCGCACACTCGCGCACACTCGAACGTAATGTTTTTAACGTAATATTTAGAAAGGTCTAATGTGCATGTGTGTGTGTGTGTCTGTGTGTGAGTGAGTGAGTGTGAGAATGAGTGAGAGAGTGTGAGATTAAGTGAGTGTGTAAGTGAATGAGTTCCTAAAGCACACACGCGCGTCACTGACTCCCCCACTCGGATGATAAATGTTAATGGGGCTGTTCTTGCTGCAGTTTGCTGCCGCCTGGCGTCAGTGGGTCGCGTTGCCCCAGCGGGAACCCTTCACGGAGTGGTGGCGCCACCAAACACAGTCGGCACGGACTATCTCGCTTACTGGACCCACGGCTGCTTTGGCTCCGCCCTTTAGTTCGGGACTCTCTCCTGTTCGCTCTCGCTCTCTCTCTCGCTCGGAGAAACGGCGCTGACACGTCGTGGTGCCGCCGAAGCGACCACGGAGTTATTGCCTTCATTTTAGACTCTTAACAGCGTGTAAATTGTATCATCAACCTATATTTACTCTTTTTAGGTTTTGTTTCTTTTCGTTTCTTAGTTGACGTTGTGTTCTTTTAGACGATCTGGTCACAATTTATTGGCCTGTCTGTGTGAGGTGTGTGTGTGTGCGTGTGTGCTCGTCGCGTCTAATTGTTCCTTTTCTTTGTGGACAGGTGCTGTGGGCCACGGCGGGGACCCAACCCCTGGTGGAGGGCGTTTTCATCACACCCCCCGTTTGTGGTTTTGTTTGCAGTAGCACGGGTGTTTTTAGTTTGTTTATCTCCCCTAATTGAGTTTTACCTGCTGGTGGGGCCCCAGCCCTGTCCACCCCTTTTGTTAATTTAACTTTTATACAGCCGAGTTATATTTTGTTGAGTATTGGATTAAATAAAATTGTAGTGCATAACCCTCGATCCCGTCTCTGCCTCTGGAATAGAACTTATCTGCGCGTGCCTGTTCTCCGGTTAATTCCTGGGGTGAAATTCCCCAGGTGGCGTTGTCGTCACCCGTTCCACCTCTCCCCACCCCGCCTCACATGGTTGCACGTAATGATTTTTAACGTAATATTTGGAAAGGTCTAATGTGCATGTGTGTGTGTCTGTGTGTGAGTGAGTGTGAGATTGAGTGAGTGTGTAAGTGATTAAGTTCCGCAAGCGTACACAGGCGCACTTACGCGCACATAAGCGCACATGCTCGCACACTCGAACATAATGTTTTTTTTAACGTAATATTTGGAAAGGTATATTGTGCATGTGTGTGTTTCTGCGTGTGAGTGAGTGTGAGAATGAGTGAGAGAGTGTGAGATTGAGTGAGTGTGTAAGTGAATGAGTTCCTAAAGCACACGCGCGCACATAAGCGCACATTCGCGCACACTCGAACGTAATGTTTTTTAACGTAATATTTTGAAAGCTCTAATGCGCATGTGTGAGTGTCTGTGTGTGAGTGAGTGTGAGATTGAGTGTGTAAGTAACTGAGTTCCTAAAGCACACACGCGCACACGTGCGCACTTACGCGCACATTCGCGCAGACTCGAACGTAAAGTTTTTTAACGTAATATTTAGAAAGGTCTAATGTGCATGTGTGTGTGTCTGTGTGTGAGTGAGTGTGAGAATGAGTGAGAGAGTGTGAGATTGAGTGAGTGTGTAAGTGAATGAGTTCCTAAAGCACACACGCGCACACGTGCGCACTTACGCGCACATTCGCGCAGACTCGAACGTAATGTTTTTTAACGTAATATTTAGAAAGGTCTAATGTGCATGTGTGTGTGTCTGTGTGTGAGTGAGTGTGAGAATGAGTGAGAGAGTGTGAGATTGAGTGAGTGTGTAAGTGAATGAGTTCCTAAAGCACAAACGCGCACTTACGCGCATACACGCGCACTTACGCGCACATAAGCGCACATTCGCGCACGCGCGCGCACATAAGCGCACATCCGCGCACGCGCGCGCACACTCGAACGTAATGTTTTTAACGTAATATTTAGAAAGGTCTAATGTGCATGTGTGTGTGTCTGTGTGTGAGTGAGTGAGTGTGAGAATGAGTGAGAGAGTGTGAGATTAAGTGAGTGTGTAAGTGAATGAGTTCCTAAAGCACACACGCGCGTCACTGACTCCCCCACTCGGTTGATAAATGTTAATGGGGCTGTTCTTGCTGCAGTTTGCTGCCGCCTGGCGTCAGTGGGTCGCGTTGCCCCAGCGGGAACCCTTCACGGAGTGGTGGCGCCACCAAACACAGTCGGCACGGACTATCTCGCTTACTGGACCCACGGCTGCTTTGGCTCCGCCCTTTAGTTCGGGACTCTCTCCTGTTCGCTCTCGCTCTCTCTCTCGCTTTCTCCCCTCGCTCGGAGAAACGGCGCTGACACGTCGTGGTGCCGCCGAAGCGACCACGGAGTTATTGCCTTCATTTTAGACTCTTAACAGCGTGTAAATTGTATCATCAACCTATATTTACTCTTTTTAGGTTTTGTTTCTTTTCGTTTCTTAGTTGACGTTGTGTTCTTTTAGACGATCTGGTCACAATTTATTTGCCTGTCTGTGTGAGGTGTGTGTGTGTGCGTGTGTGCTCGTCGCGTCTAATTGTTCCTTTTCTTTGTGGACAGGTGCTGTGGGCCACGGCGGGGACCCAACCCCTGGTGGAGGGCGTTTTCATCACACCCCCCGTTTGTGGTTTTGTTTGCAGTAGCACGGGTGTTTTTAGTTTGTTTATCTCCCCTAATTGAGTTTTACCTGCTGGTGGGGCCCCAGCCCTGTCCACCCCTTTTGTTAATTTAACTTTTATACAGCCGAGTTATATTTTGTTGAGTATTGGATTAAATAAAATTGTAGTGCATAACCCTCGATCCCGTCTCTGCCTCTGGAATAGAACTTATCTGCGCGTGCCTGTTCTCCGGTTAATTCCTGGGGTGAAATTCCCCAGGTGGCGTTGTCGTCACCCGTTCCACCTCTCCCCACCCCGCCACACATGGTTGCACGTAATGATTTTTAACGTAATATTTGGAAAGGTCTAATGTGCATGTGTGTGTGTCTGTGTGTGAGTGAGTGTGAGATTGAGTGAGTGTGTAAGTGATTAAGTTCCGCAAGCGCACACATGCGCACTTACGCGCACATAAGCGCACATGCTCGCACACTCGAACATAATGTTTTTTTTAACGTAATATTTGGAAAGGTATATTGTGCATGTGTGTGTTTCTGCGTGTGAGTGAGTGTGAGAATGAGTGAGAGAGTGTGAGATTGAGTGAGTGTGTAAGTGAATGAGTTCCTAAAGCACACGCGCGCACATAAGCGCACATTCGCGCACACTCGAACGTAATGTTTTTTAACGTAATATTTTGAAAGCTCTAATGCGCATGTGTGAGTGTCTGTGTGTGAGTGAGTGTGAGATTGAGTGTGTAAGTAACTGAGTTCCTAAAGCACACACGCGCACACGTGCGCACTTACGCGCACATTCGCGCAGACTCGAACGTAAAGTTTTTTAACGTAATATTTAGAAAGGTCTAATGTGCATGTGTGTGTGTCTGTGTGTGAGTGAGTGTGAGAATGAGTGAGAGAGTGTGAGATTGAGTGAGTGTGTAAGTGAATGAGTTCCTAGAGCACACACGCGCACACGTGCGCACTTACGCGCACATTCGCGCAGACTCGAACGTAATGTTTTTTAACGTAATATTTAGAAAGGTCTAATGTGCATGTGTGTGTGTCTGTGTGTGAGTGAGTGTGAGAATGAGTGAGAGAGTGTGAGATTGAGTGAGTGTGTAAGTGAATGAGTTCCTAAAGCACACACGCGCACTTACGCGCATACACGCGCACTTACGCGCATACACGCGCACTTACGCGCACACGCGCGCACATAAGCGCACATTCGCGCACACTCGCGCACACTCGAACGTAATGTTTTTAACGTAATATTTAGAAAGGTCTAATGTGCATGTGTGTGTGTGTGTCTGTGTGTGAGTGAGTGTGAGAATGAGTGAGAGAGTGTGAGATTGAGCGAGTGTGTAAGTGAATGAGTTCCTAAAGCACACACGCGCGTCACTGACTCCCCCACTCGGATGATAAATGTTAATGGGGCTGTTCTTGCTGCAGTTTGCTGCCGCCTGGCGTCAGTGGGTCGCGTTGCCCCAGCGGGAACCCTTCACGGAGTGGTGGCGCCACCAAACACAGTCGGCACGGACTATCTCGCTTACTGGACCCACGGCTGCTTTGGCTCCGCCCTTTAGTTCGGGACTCTCTCCTGTTCGCTCTCGCTCTCTCTCTCGCTTTCTCCCCTCGCTCGGAGAAACGGCGCTGACACGTCGTGGTGCCGCCGAAGCGACCACGGAGTTATTGCCTTCATTTTAGACTCTTAACAGCGTGTAAATTGTATCATCAACCTATATTTACTCTTTTTAGGTTTTGTTTCTTTTCGTTTCTTAGTTGACGTTGTGTTCTTTTAGACGATCTGGTCACAATTTATTTGCCTGTCTGTGTGAGGTGTGTGTGTGTGCGTGTGTGCTCGTCGCGTCTAATTGTTCCTTTTCTTTGTGGACAGGTGCTGTGGGCCACGGCGGGGACCACACCCCTGGTGGAGGGCGTTTTCATCACACCCCCCGTTTGTGGTTTTGTTTGCAGTAGCACGGGTGTTTTTAGTTTGTTTATCTCCCCTAATTGAGTTTTACCTGCTGGTGGGGCCCCAGCCCTGTCCACCCCTTTTGTTAATTTAACTTTTATACAGCCGAGTTATATTTTGTTGAGTATTGGATTAAATAAAATTGTAGTGCATAACCCTCGATCCCGTCTCTGCCTCTGGAATAGAACTTATCTGCGCGTGCCTGTTCTCCGGTTAATTCCTGGGGTGAAATTCCCCAGGTGGCGTTGTCGTCACCCGTTCCACCTCTCCCCACCCCGCCACACATGGTTGCACGTAATGATTTTTAACGTAATATTTGGAAAGGTCTAATGTGCATGTGTGTGTGTCTGTGTGTGAGTGAGTGTGAGATTGAGTGAGTGTGTAAGTGATTAAGTTCCGCAAGCGCACACACGCGCACTTACGCGCACATAAGCGCACATGCTCGCACACTCGAACATAATGTTTTTTTAACGTAATATTTGGAAAGGTATATTGTGCATGTGTGTGTTTCTGCGTGTGAGTGAGTGTGAGAATGAGTGAGAGAGTGTGAGATTGAGTGAGTGTGTAAGTGAATGAGTTCCTAAAGCACACGCGCGCACATAAGCGCACATTCGCGCACACTCGAACGTAATGTTTTTTAACGTAATATTTTGAAAGCTCTAATGCGCATGTGTGAGTGTCTGTGTGTGAGTGAGTGTGAGATTGAGTGTGTAAGTAACTGAGTTCCTAAAGCACACACGCGCACACGTGCGCACTTACGCGCACATTCGCGCAGACTCGAACGTAAAGTTTTTTAACGTAATATTTAGAAAGGTCTAATGTGCATGTGTGTGTGTCTGTGTGTGAGTGAGTGTGAGAATGAGTGAGAGAGTGTGAGATTGAGTGAGTGTGTAAGTGAATGAGTTCCTAAAGCACACACGCGCACACGTGCGCACTTACGCGCACATTCGCGCAGACTCGAACGTAATGTTTTTTAACGTAATATTTAGAAAGGTCTAATGTGCATGTGTGTGTGTCTGTGTGTGAGTGAGTGTGAGAATGAGTGAGAGAGTGTGAGATTGAGTGAGTGTGTAAGTGAATGAGTTCCTAAAGCACAAACGCGCACTTACGCGCATACACGCGCACTTACGCGCACACGCGCGCACATAAGCGCACATTCGCGCACACTCGCGCACACTCGAACGTAATGTTTTTAACGTAATATTTAGAAAGGTCTAATGTGCATGTGTGTGTGTGTGTCTGTGTGTGAGTGAGTGTGAGAATGAGTGAGAGAGTGTGAGATTGAGCGAGTGTGTAAGTGAATGAGTTCCTAAAGCACACACGCGCGTCACTGACTCCCCCACTCGGATGATAAATGTTAATGGGGCTGTTCTTGCTGCAGTTTGCTGCCGCCTGGCGTCAGTGGGTCGCGTTGCCCCAGCGGGAACCCTTCACGGAGTGGTGGCGCCACCAAACACAGTCGGCACGGACTATCTCGCTTACTGGACCCACGGCTGCTTTGGCTCCGCCCTTTAGTTCGGGACTCTCTCCTGTTCGCTCTCGCTCTCTCTCTCGCTTTCTCCCCTCGCTCGGAGAAACGGCGCTGACACGTCGTGGTGCCGCCGAAGCGACCACGGAGTTATTGCCTTCATTTTAGACTCTTAACAGCGTGTAAATTGTATCATCAACCTATATTTACTCTTTTTAGGTTTTGTTTCTTTTCGTTTCTTAGTTGACGTTGTGTTCTTTTAGACGATCTGGTCACAATTTATTTGCCTGTCTGTGTGAGGTGTGTGTGTGTGCGTGTGTGCTCGTCGCGTCTAATTGTTCCTTTTCTTTGTGGACAGGTGCTGTGGGCCACGGCGGGGACCACACCCCTGGTGGAGGGCGTTTTCATCACACCCCCCGTTTGTGGTTTTGTTTGCAGTAGCACGGGTGTTTTTAGTTTGTTTATCTCCCCTAATTGAGTTTTACCTGCTGGTGGGGCCCCAGCCCTGTCCACCCCTTTTGTTAATTTAACTTTTATACAGCCGAGTTATATTTTGTTGAGTATTGGATTAAATAAAATTGTAGTGCATAACCCTCGATCCCGTCTCTGCCTCTGGAATAGAACTTATCTGCGCGTGCCTGTTCTCCGGTTAATTCCTGGGGTGAAATTCCCCAGGTGGCGTTGTCGTCACCCGTTCCACCTCTCCCCACCCCGCCACACATGGTTGCACGTAATGATTTTTAACGTAATATTAAGAAAGGTCTAATGTGCATGTGTGTGTGTCTGTGTGTGAGTGAGTGTGAGATTGAGTGAGTGTGTAAGTGATTAAGTTCCGCAAGCGCACACATGCGCACTTACGCGCATACACGCGCACTTACGCGCATACACGCGCACTTACGCGCACACGCGCGCACATAAGCGTACATTCGCGCACGCGCGCGCACATAAGCGCACATCCGCGCACGCGCGCGCACACTCGAACGTAATGTTTTTAACGTAGTATTTAGAAAGGTCTAATGTGCATGTGTGTGTGTCTGTGTGTGAGTGAGTGAGTGTGAGAATGAGTGAGAGAGTGTGAGATTAAGTGAGTGTGTAAGTGAATGAGTTCCTAAAGCACACACGCGCGTCACTGACTCCCCCACTCGGATGATAAATGTTAATGGGGCTGTTCTTGCTGCAGTTTGCTGCCGCCTGGCGTCAGTGGGTCGCGTTGCCCCAGCGGGAACCCTTCACGGAGTGGTGGCGCCACCAAACACAGTCGGCACGGACTATCTCGCTTACTGGACCCACGGCTGCTTTGGCTCCGCCCTTTAGTTCGGGACTCTCTCCTGTTCGCTCTCGCTCTCTCTCTCTCTCTCTCGCTTTCTCCCCTCGCTCGGAGAAACGGCGCTGACACGTCGTGGTGCCGCCGAAGCGACCACGGAGTTATTGCCTTCATTTTAGACTCTTAACAGCGTGTAAATTGTATCATCAACCTATATTTACTCTTTTTAGGTTTTGTTTCTTTTCGTTTCTTAGTTGACGTTGTGTTCTTTTAGACGATCTGGTCACAATTTATTTGCCTGTCTGTGTGAGGTGTGTGTGTGTGCGTGTGTGCTCGTCGCGTCTAATTGTTCCTTTTCTTTGTGGACAGGTGCTGTGGGCCACGGCGGGGACCACACCCCTGGTGGAGGGCGTTTTCATCACACCCCCCGTTTGTGGTTTTGTTTGCAGTAGCACGGGTGTTTTTAGTTTGTTTATCTCCCCTAATTGAGTTTTACCTGCTGGTGGGGCCCCAGCCCTGTCCACCCCTTTTGTTAATTTAACTTTTATACAGCCGAGTTATATTTTGTTGAGTATTGGATTAAATAAAATTGTAGTGCATAACCCTCGATCCCGTCTCTGCCTCTGGAATAGAACTTATCTGCGCGTGCCTGTTCTCCGGTTAATTCCTGGGGTGAAATTCCCCAGGTGGCGTTGTCGTCACCGTTCCACCTCTCCCCACCCCGCCACACATGGTTGCACGTAATGATTTTTAACGTAATATTTGGAAAGGTCTAATGTGCATGTGTGTGTGTCTGTGTGTGAGTGAGTGTGAGATTGAGTGAGTGTGTAAGTGATTAAGTTCCGCAAGCGCACACATGCGCACTTACGCGCACATAAGCGCACATGCTCGCACACTCGAACATAATGTTTTTTTTAACGTAATATTTGGAAAGGTATATTGTGCATGTGTGTGTTTCTGCGTGTGAGTGAGTGTGAGAATGAGTGAGAGAGTGTGAGATTGAGTGAGTGTGTAAGTGAATGAGTTCCTAAAGCACACGCGCGCACATAAGCGCACATTCGCGCACACTCGAACGTAATGTTTTTTAACGTAATATTTTGAAAGCTCTAATGCGCATGTGTGAGTGTCTGTGTGTGAGTGAGTGTGAGATTGAGTGTGTAAGTAACTGAGTTCCTAAAGCACACACGCGCACACGTGCGCACTTACGCGCACATTCGCGCAGACTCGAACGTAATGTTTTTTAACGTAATATTTAGAAAGGTCTAATGTGCATGTGTGTGTGTCTGTGTGTGAGTGAGTGTGAGAATGAGTGAGAGAGTGTGAGATTGAGTGAGTGTGTAAGTGAATGAGTTCCTAAAGCACACACGCGCACTTACGCGCATACACGCGCACTTACGCGCACGCGCGCGCACATAAGCGCACATTCGCGCACGCGCGCGCACACTCGAACGTAATGTTTTTAACGTAATATTTAGAAAGGTCTAATGTGCATGTGTGTGTCTGTGTGTGAGTGAGTGAGTGTGAGAATGAGTGAGAGAGTGTGAGATTAAGTGAGTGTGTAAGTGAATGAGTTCCTAAAGCACACACGCGCGTCACTGACTCCCCCACTCGGATGATAAATGTTAATGGGGCTGTTCTTGCTGCAGTTTGCTGCCGCCTGGCGTCAGTGGGTCGCGTTGCCCCAGCGGGAACCCTTCACGGAGTGGTGGCGCCACCAAACACAGTCGGCACGGACTATCTCGCTTACTGGACCCACGGCTGCTTTGGCTCCGCCCTTTAGTTCGGGACTCTCTCCTGTTCGCTCTCGCTCTCTCTCTCGCTTTCTCCCCTCGCTCGGAGAAACGGCGCTGACACGTCGTGGTGCCGCCGAAGCGACCACGGAGTTATTGCCTTCATTTTAGACTCTTAACAGCGTGTAAATTGTATCATCAACCTATATTTACTCTTTTTAGGTTTTGTTTCTTTTCGTTTCTTAGTTGACGTTGTGTTCTTTTAGACGATCTGGTCACAATTTATTTGCCTGTCTGTGTGAGGTGTGTGTGTGTGCGTGTGTGCTCGTCGCGTCTAATTGTTCCTTTTCTTTGTGGACAGGTGCTGTGGGCCACGGCGGGGACCCAACCCCTGGTGGAGGGCGTTTTCATCACACCCCCCGTTTGTGGTTTTGTTTGCAGTAGCACGGGTGTTTTTAGTTTGTTTATCTCCCCTAATTGAGTTTTACCTGCTGGTGGGGCCCCAGCCCTGTCCACCCCTTTTGTTAATTTAACTTTTATACAGCCGAGTTATATTTTGTTGAGTATTGGATTAAATAAAATTGTAGTGCATAACCCTCGATCCCGTCTCTGCCTCTGGTATTTAACTTATCTGCGCGTGCCTGTTCTCCGGTTAATTCCTGGGGTGAAATTCCCCAGGTGGCGTTGTCGTCACCCGTTCCACCTCTCCCCACCCCGCCACACATGGTTGCACGTAATGTTTTTAACGTAATATTTGGAAAGGTCTAATGTGCATGTGTGTGTGTCTGTGTGTGAGTGAGTGTGAGATTGAGTGAGTGTGTAAGTGATTAAGTTCCGCAAGCGCACACATGCGCACTTACGCGCACATAAGCGCACATGCTCGCACACTCGAACATAATGTTTTTTTTAACGTAATATTTGGAAAGGTATATTGTGCATGTGTGTGTTTCTGCGTGTGAGTGAGTGTGAGAATGAGTGAGAGAGTGTGAGATTGAGTGAGTGTGTAAGTGAATGAGTTCCTAAAGCACACGCGCGCACATAAGCGCACATTCGCGCACACTCGAACGTAATGTTTTTTAACGTAATATTTTGAAAGCTCTAATACGCATGTGTGAGTGTCTGTGTGTGAGTGAGTGTGAGATTGAGTGTGTAAGTAACTGAGTTCCTAAAGCACACACGCGCACACGTGCGCACTTACGCGCACATTCGCGCAGACTCGAACTAATGTTTTTTAACGTAATATTTAGAAAGGTCTAATGTGCATGTGTGTGTGTCTGTGTGTGAGTGAGTGTGAGAATGAGTGAGAGAGTGTGAGATTGAGTGAGTGTGTAAGTGAATGAGTTCCTAAAGCACACACGCGCACTTACGCGCATACACGCGCACTTACGCGCACACGCGCGCACATAAGCGCACATTTGCGCACGCGCGCGCACATAAGCGCACATTCGCGCACACTCGCGCACACTCGAACGTAATGTTTTTAACGTAATATTTAGAAAGGTCTAATGTGCATGTGTGTGTGTGTGTCTGTGTGTGAGTGAGTGTGAGAATGAGTGAGAGAGTGTGAGATTGAGCGAGTGTGTAAGTGAATGAGTTCCTAAAGCACACACGCGCGTCACTGACTCCCCCACTCGGATGATAAATGTTAATGGGGCTGTTCTTGCTGCAGTTTGCTGCCGCCTGGCGTCAGTGGGTCGCGTTGCCCCAGCGGGAACCCTTCACGGAGTGGTGGCGCCACCAAACACAGTCGGCACGGACTATCTCGCTTACTGGACCCACGGCTGCTTTGGCTCCGCCCTTTAGTTCGGGACTCTCTCCTGTTCGCTCTCGCTCTCTCTCTCTCTCTCTCGCTTTCTCCCCTCGCTCGGAGAAACGGCGCTGACACGTCGTGGTGCCGCCGAAGCGACCACGGAGTTATTGCCTTCATTTTAGACTCTTAACAGCGTGTAAATTGTATCATCAACCTATATTTACTCTTTTTAGGTTTTGTTTCTTTTCGTTTCTTAGTTGACGTTGTGTTCTTTTAGACGATCTGGTCACAATTTATTTGCCTGTCTGTGTGAGGTGTGTGTGTGTGCGTGTGTGCTCGTCGCGTCTAATTGTTCCTTTTCTTTGTGGACAGGTGCTGTGGGCCACGGCGGGGACCCAACCCCTGGTGGAGGGCGTTTTCATCACACCCCCCGTTTGTGGTTTTGTTTGCAGTAGCACGGGTGTTTTTAGTTTGTTTATCTCCCCTAATTGAGTTTTACCTGCTGGTGGGGCCCCAGCCCTGTCCACCCCTTTTGTTAATTTAACTTTTATACAGCCGAGTTATATTTTGTTGAGTATTGGATTAAATAAAATTGTAGTGCATAACCCTCGATCCCGTCTCTGCCTCTGGAATAGAACTTATCTGCGCGTGCCTGTTCTCCGGTTAATTCCTGGGGTGAAATTCCCCAGGTGGCGTTGTCGTCACCCGTTCCACCTCTCCCCACCCCGCCACACATGGTTGCACGTAATGATTTTTAACGTAATATTTGGAAAGGTCTAATGTGCATGTGTGTGTGTGTGTCTGTGTGTGAGTGAGTGAGTGTGAGAATGAGTGAGTGTGTAAGTGAATGAGTTCCTAAAGCACACACGCGCACTTACGCGCATAAACGCGCACTTACGCGCACGCGCGCGCACATAAGCGCACATTCGCGCACGCGCGCGCACACTCGAACGTAATGTTTTTAACGTAATATTTAGAAAGGTCTAATGTGCATGTGTGTGTGTGTGTCTGTGTGTGAGTGAGTGATTGTGAGATTGAGCGAGTGTGTAAGTGAATGAGTTCCTAAAGCACACACGCGCGTCACTGACTCCCCCACTCGGATGATAAATGTTAATGGGGCTGTTCTTGCTGCAGTTTGCTGCCGCCTGGCGTCAGTGGGTCGCGTTGCCCCAGCGGGAACCCTTCACGGAGTGGTGGCGCCACCAAACACAGTCGGCACGGACTATCTCGCTTACTGGACCCACGGCTGCTTTGGCTCCGCCCTTTAGTTCGGGACTCTCTCCTGTTCGCTCTCTCTCGCTCTCTCTCTCGCTTTCTCCCCTCGCTCGGAGAAACGGCGCTGACACGTCGTGGTGCCGCCGAAGCGACCACGGAGTTATTGCCTTCATTTTAGACTCTTAACAGCGTGTAAATTGTATCATCAACCTATATTTACTCTTTTTAGGTTTTGTTTCTTTTCGTTTCTTAGTTGACGTTGTGTTCTTTTAGACGATCTGGTCACAATTTATTTGCCTGTCTGTGTGAGGTGTGTGTGTGTGCGTGTGTGCTCGTCGCGTCTAATTGTTCCTTTTCTTTGTGGACAGGTGCTGTGGGCCACGGCGGGGACCCAACCCCTGGTGGAGGGCGTTTTCATCACACCCCCCGTTTGTGGTTTTGTTTGCAGTAGCACGGGTGTTTTTAGTTTGTTTATCTCCCCTAATTGAGTTTTACCTGCTGGTGGGGCCCCAGCCCTGTCCACCCCTTTTGTTAATTTAACTTTTATACAGCCGAGTTATATTTTGTTGAGTATTGGATTAAATAAAATTGTAGTGCATAACCCTCGATCCCGTCTCTGCCTCTGGAATAGAACTTATCTGCGCGTGCCTGTTCTCCGGTTAATTCCTGGGGTGAAATTCCCCAGGTGGCGTTGTCGTCACGCGTTCCACCTCTCCCCACCCCGCCACACATGGTTGCACGTAATGATTTTTAACGTAATATTTGGAAAGGTCTAATGTGCATGTGTGTGTGTCTGTGTGTGAGTGAGTGTGAGATTGAGTGAGTGTGTAAGTGATTAAGTTCCGCAAGCGCACACATGCGCACTTACGCGCACATAAGCGCACATGCTCGCACACTCGAACATAATGTTTTTTTTAACGTAATATTTGGAAAGGTATATTGTGCATGTGTGTGTTTCTGCGTGTGAGTGAGTGTGAGAATGAGTGAGAGAGTGTGAGATTGAGTGAGTGTGTAAGTGAATGAGTTCCTAAAGCACACGCGCGCACATAAGCGCACATTCGCGCACACTCGAACGTAATGTTTTTTAACGTAATATTTTGAAAGCTCTAATGCGCATGTGTGAGTGTCTGTGTGTGAGTGAGTGTGAGATTGAGTGTGTAAGTAACTGAGTTCCTAAAGCACACACGCGCACACGTGCGCACTTACGCGCACATTCGCGCAGACTCGAACGTAATGTTTTTTAACGTAATATTTAGAAAGGTCTAATGTGCATGTGTGTGTGTCTGTGTGTGAGTGAGTGTGAGAATGAGTGAGAGAGTGTGAGATTGAGTGAGTGTGTAAGTGAATGAGTTCCTAAAGCACACACGCGCACTTACGCGCATACACGCGCACTTACGCGCACGCGCGCGCACATAAGCGCACATTCGCGCACGCGCGCGCACACTCGAACGTAATGTTTTTAACGTAATATTTAGAAAGGTCTAATGTGCATGTGTGTGTGTGTGTCTGTGTGTGAGTGAGTGAGTGTGAGATTGAGCGAGTGTGTAAGTGAATGAGTTCCTAAAGCACACACGCGCGTCACTGACTCCCCCACTCGGTTGATAAATGTTAATGGGGCTGTTCTTGCTGCAGTTTGCTGCCGCCTGGCGTCAGTGGGTCGCGTTGCCCCAGCGGGAACCCTTCACGGAGTGGTGGCGCCACCAAACACAGTCGGCACGGACTATCTCGCTTACTGGACCCACGGCTGCTTTGGCTCCGCCCTTTAGTTCGGGACTCTCTCTCGTTCTCTCTCTCGCTTTCTCCCCTCGCTCGGAGAAACGGCGCTGACACGTCGTGGTGCCGCCGAAGCGACCACGGAGTTATTGCCTTCATTTTAGACTCTTAACAGCGTGTAAATTGTATCATCAACCTATATTTACTCTTTTTAGGTTTTGTTTCTTTTCGTTTCTTAGTTGACGTTGTGTTCTTTTAGACGATCTGGTCACAATTTATTTGCCTGTCTGTGTGAGGTGTGTGTGTGTGCGTGTGTGCTCGTCGCGTCTAATTGTTCCTTTTCTTTGTGGACAGGTGCTGTGGGCCACGGCGGGGACCCAACCCCTGGTGGAGGGCGTTTTCATCACACCCCCCGTTTGTGGTTTTGTTTGCAGTAGCACGGGTGTTTTTAGTTTGTTTATCTCCCCTAATTGAGTTTTACCTGCTGGTGGGGCCCCAGCCCTGTCCACCCCTTTTGTTAATTTAACTTTTATACAGCCGAGTTATATTTTGTTGAGTATTGGATTAAATAAAATTGTAGTGCATAACCCTCGATCCCGTCTCTGCCTCTGGAATAGAACTTATCTGCGCGTGCCTGTTCTCCGGTTAATTCCTGGGGTGAAATTCCCCAGGTGGCGTTGTCGTCACCCGTTCCACCTCTCCCCACCCCGCCACACATGGTTGCACGTAATGATTTTTAACGTAATATTTGGAAAGGTCTAATGTGCATGTGTGTGTGTCTGTGTGTGAGTGAGTGTGAGATTGAGTGAGTGTGTAAGTGATTAAGTTCCGCAAGCGCACACATGCGCACTTACGCGCACATAAGCGCACATGCTCGCACACTCGAACATAATGTTTTTTTTAACGTAATATTTGGAAAGGTATATTGTGCATGTGTGTGTTTCTGCGTGTGAGTGAGTGTGAGATTGAGTGAGAGAGTGTGAGATTGAGTGAGTGTGTAAGTGAATGAGTTCCTAAAGCACACGCGCGCACATAAGCGCACATTCGCGCACACTCGAACGTAATGTTTTTTAACGTAATATTTTGAAAGGTATATTGTGCATGTGTGTGTTTCTGCGTGTGAGTGAGTGTGAGAATGAGTGAGAGAGTGTGAGATTGAGTGAGTGTGTAAGTGAATGAGTTCCTAAATCACACGCGCGCACATAAGCGCACATTCGCGCACACTCGAACGTAATGTTTTTTAACGTAATATTTTGAAAGCTCTAATGCGCATGTGTGAGTGTCTGTGTGTGAGTGAGTGTGAGTGAGATTGAGTGTGTAAGTAACTGAGTTCCTAAAGCACACACGCGCACACGTGCGCACTTACGCGCACATTCGCGCAGACTCAAACGTAATGTTTTTTAACGTAATATTTAGAAAGGTCTAATGTGCATGTGTGTGTGTCTGTGTGTGAGTGAGTGTGAGAATGAGTGAGAGAGTGTGAGATTGAGTGAGTGTGTAAGTGAATGAGTTCCTAAAGCACACACGCGCACTTACGCGCATACACGCGCACTTACGCGCACGCGCGCGCACATAAGCGCACATTCGCGCACGCGCGCGCACACTCGAACGTAATGTTTTAACGTAATATTTAGAAAGGTCTAATGTGCATGTGTGTGTGTGTGTCTGTGTGTGAGTGAGTGAGTGTGAGATTGAGTGAGTGTGTAAGTGAATGAGTTCCTAAAGCACACGCGCGCACATAAGCGCACATTCGCGCACATTCGCGCACACTCGAACGTAATGTTTTTTAACGTAATATTTTGAAAGCTCTAATGCGCATGTGTGAGTGTCTGTGTGTGAGTGAGTGTGAGATTGAGTGTGTAAGTAACTGAGTTCCTAAAGCACACACGCGCACACGTGCGCACTTACGCGCACATTCGCGCAGACTCGAACGTAAAGTTTTTTAACGTAATATTTAGAAAGGTCTAATGTGCATGTGTGTGTGTCTGTGTGTGAGTGAGTGTGAGAATGAGTGAGAGAGTGTGAGATTGAGTGAGTGTGTAAGTGAATGAGTTCCTAAAGCACACACGCGCACTTACGCGCATACACGCGCACTTACGCGCACACGCGCGCACATAAGCGCACATTCGCGCACACTCGAACGTAATGTTTTTAACGTAATATTTAGAAAGGTCTAATGTGCATGTGTGTGTGTGTGTCTGTGTGTGAGTGAGTGTGAGAATGAGTGAGAGAGTGTGAGATTGAGTGAGTGTGTAAGTGAATGAGTTCCTAAAGCACACACGCGCGTCACTGACTCCCCCACTCGGTTGATAAATGTTAATGGGGCTGTTCTTGCTGCAGTTTGCTGCCGCCTGGCGTCAGTGGGTCGCGTTGCCCCAGCGGGAACCCTTCACGGAGTGGTGGCGCCACCAAACACAGTCGGCACGGACTATCTCGCTTACTGGACCCACGGCTGCTTTGGCTCCGCCCTTTAGTTCTGGACTCTCTCCTGTTCGCTCTCGTTCTCTCTCTCGCTTTCTCCCCTCGCTCGGAGAAACGGCGCTGACACGTCGTGGTGCCGCCGAAGCGACCACGGAGTTATTGCCTTCATTTTAGACTCTTAACAGCGTGTAAATTGTATCATCAACCTATATTTACTCTTTTTAGGTTTTGTTTCTTTTCGTTTCTTAGTTGACGTTGTGTTCTTTTAGACGATCTGGTCACAATTTATTTGCCTGTCTGTGTGAGGTGTGTGTGTGTGCGTGTGTGCTCGTCGCGTCTAATTGTTCCTTTTCTTTGTGGACAGGTGCTGTGGGCCACGGCGGGGACCCAACCCCTGGTGGAGGGCGTTTTCATCACACCCCCCGTTTGTGGTTTTGTTTGCAGTAGCACGGGTGTTTTTAGTTTGTTTATCTCCCCTAATTGAGTTTTACCTGCTGGTGGGGCCCCAGCCCTGTCCACCCCTTTTGTTAATTTAACTTTTATACAGCCGAGTTATATTTTGTTGAGTATTGGATTAAATAAAATTGTAGTGCATAACCCTCGATCCCGTCTCTGCCTCTGGAATAGAACTTATCTGCGCGTGCTGTTCTCCGGTTAATTCCTGGGGTGAAATTCCCCAGGTGGCGTTGTCGTCACCCGTTCCACCTCTCCCCACCCCGCCACACATGGTTGCACGTAATGATTTTAACGTAATATTTGGAAAGGTCTAATGTGCATGTGTGTGTGTGTCTGTGTGTGAGTGAGTGTGAGATTGAGTGAGTGTGTAAGTGATTAAGTTCCGCAACGCACACATGCGCACTTACGCGCACATAAGCGCACATGCTCGCACACTCGAACATAATGTTTTTTAACGTAATATTTGGAAAGGTATATTGTGCATGTGTGTGTCTGTGTGTGAGTGTGTGGAGTGAGTGTGAGATTGAGTGAGTGTGTAAGTGAATGAGTTCCTAAGCACACGCGCGCACATAAGCGCACATTCGCGCACACTCGAACGTAATGTTTTTTAACGTAATATTTGAAAGGTCTAATGTGCATGTGTGTTGTCTGTGTGATGAGTGAGTGTGAGATTGAGTGTGTAAGTAATGAGTTCCTAAAGCACACACGCGCACACGTGGCACTTACGCGCACATTCGCGCAGACTCGAACGTAAGTTTTTTAACGTAATATTTAGAAAGGTCTAATGTGCATGTGTGTGTCTGTGTGTGAGTGAGTGTGAGTGAGAGAGTGTGAGATTGAGTGTGTGTAAGTGAATGAGTTCCTAAAGCACACACGCGCACACGTGCGCACTTACGCGCACATTCGCGCAGACTCGAACGTAATGTTTTTTAACGTAATATTTAGAAAGGTCTAATGTGCATGTGTGTGTCTGTGTGTGAGTGAGTGTGAGAATGAGTGAGAGAGTGTGAGATTGAGTGAGTGTGTAAGTGAATGAGTTCCTAAAGCACACACGCGCACACGCGCACTTACGCGCATACACGCGCACTTACGCGCACACGCGCGCACATAAGCGCACATTCGCGCACACTCGAACGTAATGTTTTTAACGTAATATTTAGAAAGGTCTAATGTGCATGTGTGTGTGTGTCTGTGTGTGTGGTGAGTGTGAGAATGAGTGAGAGAGTGTGAGATTGAGTGAGTGTGTAAGTGAATGAGTTCCTAAAGCATCACCGCGACGTCACTGACTCCCCACTCGGTTGATAAATGTTAATGGGGCTGTTCTTGCTGCAGTTTGCTGCCGCCTGGGTCAGTGGGTCGCGTTGCCCCAGCGGGAACCCTTCACGGAGTGGTGGCGCCACCAAACACAGTCGGCACGGACTATCTCGCTTACTGGACCCACGGCTGCTTTGGCTCCGCCCTTTAGTTCTGGACTCTCTCCTGTTCGCTCTCGTTCTCTCTCTCGCTTTCTCCCCTCGCTCGGAGAAACGGCGCTGACACGTCGTGGTGCCGCCGAAGCGACCACGGAGTTATTGCCTTCATTTTAGATCTTAACAGCGTGTAAATTGTATCATCAACCTATATTTACTCTTTTTAGGTTTTGTTTCTTTTCGTTTCTTAGTTGACGTTGTGTTCTTTTAGACGATCTGGTCACAATTTATTTGCCTGTCTGTGTGAGGTGTGTGTGTGTGTGTGTGTGTGTGCTCGCGTCTAATTGTTCCTTTCTTTGTGGACAGGTGCTGTGGGCCACGGCGGGGACCCAACCCCTGGTGGAGGGCGTTTTCATCACACCCCCCGTTTGTGGTTTTGTTTGCAGTAGCACGGGTGTTTTTAGTTGTTTATCTCCCCTAATTGAGTTTTACCTGCTGGTGGGGCCCCAGCCCTGTCCACCCTTTTGTTAATTTAACTTTTATACAGCCGAGTTTATATTTGTTGAGTATTGGATTAAATAAATTGTAGTGCATACCCTCGATCCCGTCTCTGCCTCTGGAATAGAACTTATCTGCGCGTGCCTGTTCTCCGGTT